>NC_041380.1:66022004-66028787 GCF_002162155.2 Triticum dicoccoides | reverse complement strand
CGCCGGATGCCTTTCCTTCCTCCACTCCTCCCCCCTCTCTCTGCTGGATCCGGGCGACCCACGTCGCCCCTGACCATGCCTCCCCGACCACCGCCACGACGACCCTCGCGTCTGCCCCGACGGCAGCCGGTGCCCCCGTCGCTCGACGCCGTTCGCCGTCGCCTGCTCACCCTCGCGCCGGACTGCCCCGTCCCCGCCTCTCCATCGCCGGCCGACCCCAAGCCTCGCCGCCCCCGCTTCTCTCCATCGCTGGTGAGGCCCACGGCCTCCGCCTCCCCTTTTCCTCCCGTCGCCGCGCACTGTACCGTCCCCGCACGCGCCCCCTATCGCGCTCGTCGCGCCCAGGCGTCGTCCTACCTGTGGTCACCGTCCCGCACGTGCCCGGTGGCCGTGCTCACCGCATGCGCTGACCGCGCCGTTGCTCGCCGTCCGCCCGCGCCCCGCAGCCCCTATCCGGCCAACCGCCCTCGTCCGTTCCCAGCGCCACTCCGCCGCGCCATGCACTCCGGCGTCCGACGCCCGGTGCCCGCGCCCGCGCCCCCTGGGGCCTGCCCCCAAAACTTTGAGAAAGTTAAACGAAACGAAAAATGTATTTGTAAAAATAAATAAATAATAGTAATTAAATTAATTAATTGATTAACCTAATTAATCATGTTAATTAACCTGTTAACTACTTAATTAGTTTAAACTAATCCTGTTAGTCAAATAGGCAGACAACGACAGGGGGCCCCACCCCCTGTTGACTAGTCAAGCATTGACTAGTCAACTGGGACCCCCTGGACCCACAAGTCATCCCTTTGGTACACTTTTGTGTGCACAGATCTGGGTGCACCTAGCTTTTAACCTGTTTTTTTTTAATTAAAAGTAATTTCAGGAATTGTTTAAATCTTTGAAAATTAATATCAAATAATCCGTAGCTCGGATGAAAATACTTTGTACATGAAAGTTGCTCAGAACGACGAGACGAATCTAAATACGCGGTCCGTTCATCTGTCACATGCCCCTAGCATGCTGAACATGGAACTTTCCCCCTCCGGTCATCTGTCTGACACAGGTCCGGAACCGGGAACACCTACCCGGTTGATTTCCCCCTTCACCTATAACGTCTAGGACCGCGTTAGAGCACGCTTAGCGCTACGTATCGTCATGTCATGCTTAGTGTTACCTCTGTTTGCTATGTATTTACTGTTTCTTCTCCCTCTTCTCTCCGGTAGACCCCGAGGCCACTGATGCCCCGGTGATCGACTACGTCGTCGACAACGACCCCTCCTTGCCAGATCAACCAGGCAAGCCCCCCCCTTTGATCATCCCGATATCGCCCATTCCTTTCTCTCATGCTTGCATTAGATTTTGCTACTGTTATTGTATGCTCCTATTCTGATGCATAGCCTGCTTTTGTACCTGTTATTGCACCTTACCTGCTTATCCTAAACTGCTTAGTATAGGCTGGTTAGTGATCCATCAGTGACCCCCGCCTTGTCCTTGTTGCCCCTGCTTCATCATTGAAGACCCGATCAACGGGATTGAAGACCAGGCCCCGGCACCGCACATCACTTTCCCCTTAGTTGCTCGACACTGCTGGGTTACTATCAAGTGCCGAGGGTGAGACCTCTACAGCACTTCTGATGTTAACCTGTAGTGTAGCTATTCGGTCGTGGTCATCGAGGGTGATTTCCTCCTTAACCACTTCCGATACGGCTCTGTCGTGCAACCCCTCAAGTGTGAACCTCGAGGGTGATTCCTCTACGTTCACCTTGATGATTACATTGAGTGGAACCCACCGGGGGTGATTCCTTGGGTTTTCCTCTTGATGTTTGGACACACGGATACTTGGACTTTACAACTGTTACTTGGTAAGTGATGTGGAGATGGGTTGACCTGGAAGGTGCCCGTGAGATAATTACGAGGCGTGGCCGGGCATTCTTAGCCCTTGCCGCAAGTCCTCGAGACGGGGCAACGGGGTCACATCTTTCGTGAGTCTCTGCTTGTTACCGCGCGTTCCTAATCCACTACGATTTGGATATTTGATCCGAGGGGCCTCTGGCCTGATAGCACTAACCATCACGTGGGCATAGTATGGGCGTTCTGCGTCGTGTACATCAGCCGAAGCTTAATAGACGTCAGCGACGGAGCGGCGCGCGCCGGGTTGGACTGGTAAGCTCCTGCCTTTTTAGGGAGGTAGCTAGGTCTGCTCATCGGCCGCCCACGCAACGTGCAGGAGTTTCCGGGGAGATGGCCCATGACCCCTGGGGGCATAGGTTTAGTCCGGCGTGCTGACCTCTCTGTTAAGTCTAGGTCGGGTTGCGGCGTATTGTTTGGCCGAGGCCGGGCATGACCCTGGAAAGTGTGTCCGGCCGGAGTTAAGCGAGCGTGGTGGGTAAGTTGGTGCACCCCTGCAGGGAAGAACTAATCTATGCATAGCCTGTCCTACGGTAACGGACACTTGGAGTTGTATCCCGATCGATACAACTAGAACTGGATACTTGTGATGAGAACTGGATGGAGATGAGGATTTGATTGTGATGATAACTGGATAGTATGGCTCTGGGATTGCTTTCTCGCAGGGAGTCGAGAAAGGATCTCTGGCCGAGGTTGATAACACTACTACCACTTTACTTTATGCTACTCTACTCCCTCCTGTTTGCTGCAAGATGGTGGTTTCCAGAAGATGCTAGTCTTCGATAGGACTAGACCTTCTCTCTATTCTGGCATTTCTGTAGCCCAGTCCATATATACAGCCTTCCTTTGATAATGTTGCATATGTAGTGTAGATCCTTGCTTGCGAGTACTTTGGATGAGTACTCACGGTTGCTTTGCTCCCCCTTTCCCCTTCTTTCTTCTTTCTGGTTGATGCAACCAGATGGTGGAGTCCAGGAGCCAGATGCCACCTTTGACGACTGCTACTACCCCGAGGGTGCCTACTACCACGTGACGGACGCCGACGACCAGGAGTAGTTAGGAGACTCCCAGGCAGGAGGCCTTGCCTTTTCGATCAATGTTGCTTTTGTGCTAGCCTTCTTAAGGCAAACTTGTCTAACTTATGTCTGTACTCAGATATTGTTGCTTTCGCTGACTCTTGTGTTTCCGAGCTTATGTATTCGAGCCCTCGAGGCCCCTGGCTTGTAATATAAAGCTTGTATTATTTTAATTTGTGTCTAGAGTTGTGTTGTGATATCTTCCCGTGAGTCCCTGATCTTGATCGTACACATTTGCGTGCATGATTAGTGTACGATTGAATCGAGGGCGTCCCAAGTTGGTATCAGAGCCGACTGCCTGTAGGTAGCCCCCTTTCCAACTACTTGGCCGAAGTTGAGTCTAGTCACTGAAAAACTTTTACTAACACTGGCTGTGTGTCTTACGGGCCCACGTCGCCATTGGGTGGTATTAGGATCTTTTATTCCTCGTCTATACTCTGGGACTCTGATCTCTCGTCTATTCGGGTTAAACGATTTTAGTAACTCTAACGCTAGGTTCTCGCAATGACTTCCTCCCGGAGAGCCCCTTCCTTCCAGATGATCACCTGCTCCCCCAGAAGCCTTCGAAGATACTCTCCGATGTTCGCTCGAGAACTTGTGCTCATCACTTTTGCGATTCCCTTCCACCGTCAACCCCTATGGAAAACTACATACACTTGCCATTCATACAATCACTCCTCGATGCTCTTGTTATTACAAGATGCCCCAAAATTCTCTATTGTTTCGAGAATCCTTTGAGCTTACTGCCTTGCAGTTCTTTGCCCCATGAACACCCCCCTTCGAATAATTCCTCGCACTCACTGAGGATCCGTTCATCCTCAGTTGTTCGTGTGATTCTCAAAATTCTTTGAAATACTATCTGATCTTCCAAAAATCCTCAGAACCTGTTGCTGTTGAAATTCTTGTTTGCTTGCATTATGGTTAATTCCATATTTCAAGTAATCTTCATTGACATCCTCTGTCACTATCCTTTTGAGTCCGTTGATTCAATATGTTGCGGATGCTCGCAATCCTCAGTCGGATTATAGAGTTCATCCTTCCGGCTTGGACGTCATTTGACCAAGAGCTGTTTCTCGACCAATCGATTTGTTATCGATTGTATCCCTAAGGCTATTCAACTTACTTATCTTTTGATCAAAGCGTCTGCTTCTGGTCTTCTATTTTTGAAATCATGATTTCTTTGCATTTAAGCATCGAATTATTCAGATGTTTCTATTATCCGAAGCCTTTGCATTCTTTCTTCATCTGATTGATTACCGATACTCACATCAACTCTGTCGTGAATCGCCAGATCCATTGTTGGGTTGTTATCCGACAGTGTCCTTCACATCCAAAATCTTATCAGTATTTCCCTGATACATAATACCTTCAGTATATTGTATCATCTGCTTTGACTTCGATACTCTGCTTTCGAACTCGTATCTTTTGCTTGGTTGATGGTTGTATAGATTCATAAAAATGCCCTGATGGGTTGAACTTATGCCTTCCGTAATCCGAGTGAACCCGAGAGTTCTCACGAGTCTTACTCTTCTGGTACTTCGCCAGATAAATCCTCTGCACTACATTTTCTTTGAAAAACGAGGAGTGAATGAAAGGTTATGCATTGAAGAAGTGGGAGTCGACCTTGAACCCTTGTGTTCATGCCCATGGACCCGATGTAGAACTTATCGTGGAAGCTGCTCGTAAATATGATTACCCTTTTTTTTAAGTTCATCTTGTATCGGTGGTTTGATCATTCGTAACCATGGTTCCGACCCTAGTTTCTCCTTAACTCCATTTCCCGGACAAGTTAAAATACTTGTCTTCTGCAGATCATTTCATATGTCTAACCTCTATTTTTGATCTACCTCAAGTATTGCCCCTTGTTATCTCAAGTATATTGTGTCATTGCACTACCACTTGTGAATTCTCATTGGAATGATACTCCATCACATCATTCCTAGCCTGATCGGCTATATCATTATCGAGCTAATTTTAACTATGCTATCCGGTCCTTCTTCTGGAGCACAACTTCCGACGACGAGCTATGCTTACGTCAATCTTCCTCATCTTATCATTCCTCCTTGAACAACAAGCTCGAATCCGAGCTTGTGTCGTATACGTGGTTCCAATAGCCTTTGCTTCAACATTCCTTTTGCTTGATGTCGTTGCTGTTCGATGGCATCTTCATAGAGCCTCTCGACAAAGGCGTCGTGATCAGCATCAACATTTTGACTTCTGTTGAAATGACAATTGAATTCATGGTGAGAAATACCATCCTTGGCCTTCAATGATTTGAATTATCATTAACAACCCCCTTATCTCCTTTCCAACACATGTTGATCATGTCTTGGTTATACCTTGGACTCCTTGCTATTCATGCAATCGTTCTTTGAGTATTTCTTGTGATCTTCAACTCCAGCCCCTACTTGTAACACCAAGTTAATGCTACCTCGAAGCATGACTGAGGTGTTCCGAATATCAACCATGAACATTGGAAGCACACTGTCGAGTGTTTCTTGATCTATTATCCAAACACCATTGTATGGGTAATATCATGATTATCCCCTCGCCCCCTTTATCTAAATGATATTTAAACTTGTTGTCATATCATGTATATCCTGCTCCGCTTCCCCTTGGGAGGGATATAATCCCAACTCTTATGAGTAAACACATCTTCCCTTCCTTTGGGTTGTTGATTCGATAAACACATTTTCCTTTCCATTGGTTTGCTCAACCTTTCTTGTGATCTATATATGTTATAAGCAGAAATAATTCCCTGCTTATGGAAACACCTCGGTTTACAACTCTGTCAGTGTGACCCTGTTACTATTGCTGACGACATCCTGGTAACCCCCGATGGACGAGAACTTTGCCTATTGGTCCGCCTCGTTCAACGAGCAGGAAAATGGTTCTCTTCGTCCCTCGCCCTTGGTACCAATGTTGTTGCCAACATAACTGACAGTCTATCATCTAACATGCCTTGCTATCGGCCCCCTTTCTTCTATTAACCCACATGGTGGGCCCATAACCCACAGTTCCATAAGTTCGGAACCTGACTCTCCTGTATATCTTTGATTCTGAAATATTCTTGCATTTGGCTTCGTATCATGTCACGAGCCGCCTTTCGAGAGATGATCTATTCCCGATGCTCTGAACCCCTTTCTCACACTCTGTTCAGGTATCAATCGTTTGTCCATTCGTTTGAAACTCCCTATTGTACCTTCATACTTTGCTCTCGATGTTTTAATAAGTTTCAACTCGAGGGATACTTCTGCCTCATTCCCTGAGTTGTTCACCAGATACTTAACCCTATAAGGATTAGTTATCCCGAAGTTACTCTTTACTTCCCCACTTAAATCTCAGGACGAGATTTCTTGTAGTGGAGGAGATTTGTAACACCCCCAGTGTCATGCTACAGTAATCCCCTGTTAATGGTGCCATGTCATCATGTTACTGTTGCTAACCTTCACTTGATCCAAATCACAATTCAAATTCAAACCCAATTTAAAGTAAAAAAATTCATTTTTTGTCACACCTGAGAACTAAAATGTTCATTATGTGGGAAGTATTCTTTTGGTAATATTGGTGGTGAACCAACATTTTTGCAAAATGTCTAAATGGCCTAAAATTAGCTAAAACAGAAAGTTAAAAAAAACTAAAAGAAAAGAGGAGGTGGGAGAGAGAGAGAAGCCCCTGACCCCATCCCCCCTTTTCCCCACTGGGCCTCGACCCCGCCGGCCCAGTCGGCCATCCCACATGCCGGCCCAATCTCCCGCTCCCCTGGACTATTAGGCCGCTTCCCCCCGTAACCCTAACCCCCCCGCAC
>NC_041380.1:65995012-66021985 GCF_002162155.2 Triticum dicoccoides | reverse complement strand
CGCCGGATGCCTTTCCTTCCTCCACTCCTCCCCCCTCTCTCTGCTGGATCCGGGCGACCCACGTCGCCCCTGACCATGCCTCCCCGACCACCGCCACGACGACCCTCGCGTCTGCCCCGACGGCAGCCGGTGCCCCCGTCGCTCGACGCCGTTCGCCGTCGCCTGCTCACCCTCGCGCCGGACTGCCCCGTCCCCGCCTCTCCATCGCCGGCCGACCCCAAGCCTCGCCGCCCCCGCTTCTCTCCATCGCTGGTGAGGCCCACGGCCTCCGCCTCCCCTTTTCCTCCCGTCGCCGCGCACTGTACCGTCCCCGCACGCGCCCCCTATCGCGCTCGTCGCGCCCAGGCGTCGTCCTACCTGTGGTCACCGTCCCGCACGTGCCCGGTGGCCGTGCTTACCGCATGCGCTGACCGCGCCGTTGCTCGCCGTCCGCCCGCGCCCCGCAGCCCCTATCCGGCCAACCGCCCTCGTCCGTGCCCAGCGCCACTCCGCCGCGCCATGCACTCCGGCGTCCGACGCCCGGTGCCCGCGCCCGCGCCCCCTGGGGCCTGCCCCAAAACTTTGAGAAAGTTAAACGAAACGAAAAATGTATTTGTAAAAATAAATAAATAATAGTAATTAAATTAATTAATTGATTAACCTAATTAATCATGTTAATTAACCTGTTAACTACTTAGTTAGTTTAAACTAATCCTGTTAGTCAAATAGGCAGACAACGACAGGGGGCCCCACCCCCTGTTGACTAGTCAAGCGTTGACTAGTCAACTGGGACCCCCTGGACCCACAAGTCATCCCTTTGGTACACTTTTGTGTGCACAGATCTGGGTGCACCTAGCTTTTAACCTGTTTTTTTTAATTAAAAGTAATTTCAGGAATTGTTTAAATCTTTGAAAATTAATATCAAATAATCCGTAGCTCGGATGAAAATACTTTGTACATGAAAGTTGCTCAGAACGACGAGACGAATCTAAATTCGCGGTCCGTTCATCTGTCACATGCCCCTAGCATGCTGAACATGGAACTTTCCCCCTCCGGTCATCTGTCTGACACAGGTCCGGAACCGGGAACACCTTCCCGGTTGATTTCCCCCTTCACCTATAACGTCTAGGACCGCGTTAGAGCATGCTTAGCGCTACGTATTGTCATGTCATGCTTAGTGTTACCTCTGTTTGCTATGTATTTACTGTTTCTTCCCCCTCTTCTCTCCGGTAGACCCCGAGGCCGCTGATGCCCCGGTGATCGACTACGTCGTCGACAACGACCCCTCCTTGCCAGATCAACCAGGCAAGCCCCCCTTTGATCATCCCGATATCGCCCATTCCTTTCTCTCATGCTTGCATTAGATTTTGCTACTGTTATTGTATGCTCCTATTCTGATGCATAGCCTGCTTTTGTACCTGTTATTGCACCTTACCTGCTTATCCTAAACTGCTTAGTATAGGCTGGTTAGTGATCCATCAGTGACCCCCACCTTGTCCTTGTTGCCCCTGCTTCATCATTGAAGACCCGATCAACGGGATTGAAGACCAGGCCCCGGCACCGCACATCACTTTCCCCTTAGTTGCTCGACACTGCTGGGTTACTATCAAGTGCCGAGGGTGAGACCTCTACAGCACTTCTGATGTTAACCTGTAGTGTAGCTATTCGGTCGTGGTCATCGAGGGTGATTTCCTCCTTAACCACTTCCGATACGGCTCTGTCGTGCAACCCCTCAAGTGTGAACCTCGAGGGTGATTCCTCTACGTTCACCTTGATGATTACATTGAGTGGAACCCACCGGGGGTGATTCCTTGGGTTTTCCTCTTGATGTTTGGACACACGGATACTTGGACTTTACAACTGTTACTTGGTAAGTGATGTGGAGACGGGTTGACCTGGAAGGTGCCCGTGAGATAATTACGAGGCGTGGCCGGGCATTCTTAGCCCTTGCCGCAAGTCCTCGAGACGGGGCAACGGGGTCACATCTTTCGTGAGTCTCTGCTTGTTACCGCGCGTTCCTAATCCACTACGATTTGGATATTTGATCCGAGGGGCCTCTGGCCTGATAGCACTAACCATCATGTGGGCATAGTATGGGCGTTCTGCGTCGTGTACATCAGCCGAAGCTTAATAGACGTCAGCGACGGAGCGGCGCGCGCCGGGTTGGACTGGTAAGCTCCTGCCTTTTTAGGGAGGTAGCTAGGTCTGCTCACCGGCCGCCCACGCAACGTGCAGGAGTTTCCGGGGAGATGGCCCATGACCCCTGGGGGCATAGGTTTAGTCCGGCGTGCTGACCTCTCTGTTAAGTCTAGGTCGGGTTGCGGCGTATTGTTTGGCCGAGGCCGGGCATGACCCTGGAAAGTGTGTCCGGCCGGAGTTAAGCGAGCGTGGTGGGTAAGTTGGTGCACCCCTGCAGGGAAGAACTAATCTATGCATAGCCTGTCCTACGGTAACGGACACTTGGAGTTGTATCCCGATCGATACAACTAGAACTGGATACTTGTGATGAGAACTGGATGGAGATGAGGATTTGATTGTGATGATAACTGGATAGTATGGCTCTGGGATTGCTTTCTCGCAGGGAGTCGAGAAAGGATCTCTGGCCGAGGTTGATAACACTACTACCACTTTACTTTATGCTACTCTACTCCCTCCTGTTTGCTGCAAGATGGTGGTTTCCAGAAGATGCTAGTCTTCGATAGGACTAGACCTTCTCTCTATTCTGGCATTTCTGCAGCCCAGTCCATATATACAGCCTTCCTTTGATAATGTTGCATATGTAGTGTAGATCCTTGCTTGCGAGTACTTTGGATGAGTACTCACGGTTGCTTTGCTCCCCCTTTCCCCTTCTTTCTTCTTTCTGGTTGATGCAACCAGATGGTGGAGTCCAGGAGCCAGATGCCACCTTTGACGACTGCTACTACCCCGAGGGTGCCTTCTACCACGTGACGGACGCCGACGACCAGGAGTAGTTAGGAGACTCCCAGGCAGGAGGCCTTGCCTTTTCGATCAATGTTGCTTTTGTGCTAGCCTTCTTAAGGCAAACTTGTCTAACTTATGTCTGTACTCAGATATTGTTGCTTTCGCTGACTCTTGTGTTTTCGAGCTTATGTATTCGAGCCCTCGAGGCCCCTGGCTTGTAATATAAAGCTTGTATTATTTTAATTTGTGTCTAGAGTTGTGTTGTGATATCTTCCCGTGAGTCCCTGATCTTGATCGTACACATTTGCGTGCATGATTAGTGTACGATTGAATCGAGGGCGTCACAATGATGCTTATGATGATGCTAGTACCTTCCTTGATAATGATGATGTGCCACTTGGTGAATTTATTGATAAACAAATTGCTAGATTTATACAACATGATGTTGTTGAATCTGATGATGAGCTTGAAACTAAAATTCCGGAAACACCTGGTAGAACTAGCCTTCCTAGATAAGAATTTCCTAAGATAGCAGAAGGTTATGTTATGAGTGAAGAAGCAACTAGAGATATTCTTGCTTGCAATGATAGAGATGATCTAGAGAAATTACTACACAAGTATAAAGAAAAATCTCTAAAGAAATGTTATCCTAAGTTTGCTACTTCACCTATCTGTATTGATGATAAGGATTATGAATTCTCTATCGACCCAGAGTTAACTACTCTGGTTGAATCTGATCCTTTCCATGGTTATGAAACTGTTGTGGCACATCTTACTAAGTTGAATGATATGGCCACCCTTTTTACTCATGATTAGAAAACTCATTATTACTTTATTCTCAAATTATTTCCTTTCTCATTAAAGAATGATGCTAAAGCTTGGTACAGTACTCTTGCTCCTGGTTGTGTGTGTAGTCCCCAGGATATGGTTTATTACTTCTCTAAAAAATATTTTCCTGCTCATATGAAACAAGCTGCCTTACAGGAAATATTTAAGTTTGTGCAACTAAAGAAGAGAGTATCCCACAAGCTTGAGGGGAGGCTTTGCCAGTTGCTTAATGCTTTGCCAGATCATCCTCTTAAGAAAAATGAAATACCTGATATCTTCTATAATGGACTAACCAATGCTTCTAGGGACTTCCTAGATAGTTGTGTTGGTTGTGTTTTCAGGGAATGAACTGTTGCTCAAGCTGAAGAATTATTGAATAACATATTGAAAAATTATGATATGTGGACTATTCTTGAACCACTGTCTAAACCCACTCCGAAGAAGAGGGGTATATTATATCTCAGTCCTGAAGATATGCAAGAGGCAAAAAAATCTATGAAGGAAAAAGGTATTAAAGCTGAGGATGTTAAAAATTTACCTCCTATTGAAGAAAACATGGGCTTAATACACCACCAATGCCTAAGGTGGTAGAGGTAAATTCCCTTATGAAGTTTAATCAAAATGATAATCCTCACAATATGCATCCTAGTCAGTGCCTTTATGAGTTTGAAAACTACATTAGAAAACAAGATCACTTCAATGCAAATGTTATGGAACAATTGAAATATAATTCTGATATGATTGCCTGCTTGAGTGACTTGTTATTTAGAATATCAAAAGATGTTAGAGGTGTTGGAAAGCATGCTTCTATGGTTCAAACTCAACTAGAACATGTTGCTAAATCTCAAAGACAATTACTTGATGAAATGAATCATAATATGCATGACTTTTCTACTAGAGTTGCAACTAGAGGAGGTAAAATGATTCAGGAACCACTTTATCCTGAGGGACACCCTAAAATAATTGAACAAGATTCACAAAGAACTAATACTAGTGCACCTAGTCCTTCTAGGAAGAAAAAGAAAAATGATAGGACCATGCACACTTCTAGTGAACCTGAAATAGAAAAACCTCCTGATAATGAAAATGAAATTTCTATCTCTGATGTTGAAACTCAATCTGGTCATGAACACTCACCTAATGATAATGAAAAAGATAATGATGAGGTTCATGAAGACTCTGAACCAACCAATGAAAAAGAACTAGATAATAATGATGTTGGGATAGAACCACCTGTTGATCTTGATAACCCACAACCGAAGAATAAAAGATATGACAGAAGAGACATTGTGGCTAGAAAACACGGTAAATAAAGAGAACCGTGGGTTCAAAAACCTATGCCTTTTCCACCCAAGTCAACTAAAAAGAATGATGATGAAGAATTTGAGCGCTTTCCTAAAATGCTGAGGATAGTCTTTTTGCGTACTCGCTTGACTGATATCCTTAAAATGCCTCCTTATGCAAAGTATATGAAAGACATCTATAAGAGAAAAATACCGGAAGATGAAATCTCCACTATGCTTGCTAATTATACTTTCAAAGATGGAGTACCTAAAAAACTAGGAGATCTGGGAATACCAACTATACCTTGCTCGATCAAAAAGAATTATGTGAAAACTGCTTTGTGGATTTAGGAGCTGGTGTTAGTGTTATGCCTTTCTCTTTATGTAAAAGACTTGATTTGAATAAACTCACACCTACTGAAATATCTCTGCAAATAGCTGACAAATCAACTGCCATACCTATTGGTATCTGGGAGGATGTGCCCGTTGTTGTTGCCAATGTTACTATTTTGACTGACTTTGTTATACTTGAGATGCCTGAGGAAGACAACATGTCGATTATCCTTGGTAGACCCTTCTTGAATACTGCAGGGGCTGTTATTGATTGCAATAAAAGCAAGGTCACCTTTCATATCAAAGGTAATGAGCATACGGTGCATTTTCTGAAGAAACAATTCCAAGTGAATGGTATTAATGTTATTGAAAAATCTCTGACGATCACTATTAGAAGTTTTCAAATACCTCTACCTACTGTCAAAAAGAAATATGAAATCCTTATTCTTGGGGAAATGCATATCCCCATTGAGGTAACTTACTGATTTACAAAAGTTCTACGGTTTCATACTAATCAAAAGTGGTTGTTAATAAGACTTGATCAACCTTATTAATGGATCATTTTTGAACGGTATGAAGTTGATGAATTTAGTAAGCACTACCTTTTGTCCCTACTTTTTATTCTCTTTTTTATTATCTAAATAAAATAAAATGCCATGTTTTGTCTGTTTTCTGAATTTCCCATGCAATAAAAAGTGACCCAAAAATGAAAGTTCTCAGAATGCCTTGAAAATTTTATACGATTTTTTACTGAATATTTAAGAATTTTTGGTGCAAAAATAACCAGAGGGGGTGCACCAGGTGGGCCCAACCCACCTAGGCATGCCAGCACCCCCTAGCGCACCCTGGGGGGTTGTGGTCCCCACGTGGGCCCCATCACTTATATCTTTAGCCCACATTGTCACCTACCACCAGAAAAAATCACTCTTGCTCTCTCTCTCTCTCTCGTGTTCTTGCTCATTTGTCTGCCAATTTCGATCTCTTTGCTCGAAGCTCCATTTCCGAAACTGTTCGGGAGATTGTTGCTTGGTATGTGACTCCACCATTTGTCCAATTAGTTTTTGTTTTAGTGGTATATACTTTGAATAATTAGCTACTCTTGGTGCTACTGTAGATGTGCTTGCATGTTGAATGCTTAGTGTTCTAAGTAGTTTTAATGCTTGCTATGGCCTCTATGTATCCCTATGAGTAGTTGCTATTAGTTTTGTAAAGCTTTGTTGGAAAAAATTGTGAACTAAAAATTCAGATTTTTGTTCATAGGAAAAATTGTACGCGGACATGAATATCTTTAGGAAATATGGCTCAAGGAAGTACTCCAAGGGTGTTATTGGGGAGTCTTCTGACAATGATCTCCACCCTCGGAGGTTGGCAAAGGTACGGTCGTGCGAATGGCCGCACATCCCGTTCCTGCAAGAAGTTGGAATTCATGAGGAGTTCATGCAATTGATTGCCAATGCCGGTCTCACCGACTTCATCACAGATGAGTGTGACCAGCACCAAATCCTCACAAATATGTTTGTTCAAAGCTTTACTTTCTTGCCTAGAAATAATCTTCTTGAAGTAGGCTTTGATTTATATGTTGAAAATCATCAGATACCACTTACTGAGTTTTGTGACATATGCTTGATCCCTTCTGATGGGAGCTTGGCGAGCCTAGGCCGGCTGAGTTTGAGGATTTTTGTCGCACTTTGACAGTAGGTGATGAGTGATACATCTCCGTCATATCTATAATTTTTGATTGTTCCATGCCAATATTCTACAACTTTCATATACTTTTGGCAACTTTTTATACTATTTTTGGGACTAACATATTGATCCAGTGCCCAGTGCCAGTTCCTGTTTGTTGCATGTTTTTTGTTTCGCAGTAAATCCATATCTAGCAGAGTCCAAACGGGATAAAAACTAATGGAGATATTTTTTTGAATATATGTGATTTTTGGGAAACGCGAGAAAATGCCCGAGGGGGCCACGAGGCAGGGGGCGCGCCCAGGGGGTCAGGCGCGCCCTGGGCCCTCGTGGCCACCCCGTAAGGTGGTTGGTGCCCTTCTTTCGCCGCAAGAAAGATAATATCCGGATACAAATCGTGTCCAAAACTCAGCCCAATCGGAGTTACGGATCTCCGGGACACTACAAGAAATATGTCAACTTGTGACCTTGACTATTGGTCACTGAAAGGTCATTGTTTTTCATTTACAACCTTTTTGTGACCAAAAACAGAAGGTCAAAAGCTGGCGGTCATAAACTGAAATTAACGACCTTCTCTGTGAGAAGGTCGTAGACGTTTACGACCAAAACAGAAGGTCGTTGAACCTATGACCTTTTGTTTTGGTCACTGGCTGTCTGCCCAGGCCACGTCGGATCCGACATGGCAATCTGACGTGGCAAAATTACGACCAATTCAAAAGGTCACTAACAAGATTCAGCCCGGTCCGATTCAGTGTCTATATGGGCCAAGCCCATTAAATCAGCCCATTTATTGTATTTTTTTCTATGCTCTGATTAGCTAAATGGGCCTACCCAACAATTCAGCCTTTTATTTTCCAGGATATAGCCTTTAAAAGTCGGGTGTTTTTTTGCAATCCATTTGCAGCCTCAACCTTTTACTGTCCAATTCTAGCCCAATTCACCCAATTCTTATATGGGCCTCGGCCATTTTATAGTCCATTTACTTTTGGGGACTTCGCCTTTTTCATTAAGTTGGTCCAACTTGCCAACTTTCTATTTCTCACGTTTTCATAGTACAACGACAAAAATTTCAAATGGAACAGAACTAAATTCTTGAAATGATATGCAA
This sequence comes from Triticum dicoccoides, assembly GCF_002162155.2. NCBI lineage: Eukaryota > Viridiplantae > Streptophyta > Magnoliopsida > Poales > Poaceae > Triticum > Triticum dicoccoides. The sequence goes on along the minus strand of NC_041380.1, from coordinate 66,013,846 downwards.
AATCAGCCTATTACAGTCTTTACATGGTATTCATATAAATAGATGTGTTGACTACTACCGATTACAATATAACTAGCTACAGAGTACAACCAGAACAAGAGGCAGATTGATAAAAAAACATCATGCTTCATCATCTTCCTCTTCCAACTTCTAAAAATCAAATCACCTAGCATTGAAAGGATCATGCATTAGAAGCATATAGAACATCAAACTAATAAATGGATGACATTTAGTATGAAAATCACGATATCACTAGTATACTTTAACTCATCTTACAACCATCAGTATAGTTTACTTATAAGAAAACATACGGCCTGATACTTATGCGTGCCTAGATTACTAGACAAATTGCACACTATGCACTCATTTGACACTTGCTATAGTTTCAATGTAAACCAACAGTTAAACCTGAGAAGATGTGAACCTGAAACCTAACCCATGACTGTAGCAAGGGTGCTCCCAGCACAACATCACAATTCCGCGCCGTGCACCCATGTGTGGGAACTGTTTTAGCTCGGTGGGGCCTGACGCGGTCCTCGCCTCCCGAGGCCGTGGCCTCGCCGTGCGCTTCGTGCCCTGCAAGGATTAGTAGGACGGGTAACTTTTGGTCTTGGTCGTGGGGGCGATCGGCCTAGGTCCTGCACTCATGTCGCGATGCCCATGGGGCACGGACTGGGAGGGGTGCTCCCGCAGAGGACTCGGATAGGAAAGCTCCAAATGATCGGGGCAGAAAAACACTCGCGAGGGCGCCCGCGAACCTCCCTCGCGAGACTTGTGCGAGAGAAAATGAGGCAAGCGAGTGAAAAAGATAAAGAGCCACAAGCCAGGAACGTCAACAACTCCAATAAAACTTCAAACAGGAATAAACAAGCCAACTATAGAAAGCAAATGGGAAAGCCGCGTCCGGCACCTATTCTAGTCTTCGACGTCTTCTCACAAGTGCGAAGCTAGGTGCTGCAACTGGGCATGGGCGGGAGCCCCCGAGGCCCGAGGGCGGCACTCCGGAGACTCCGGCGCGTGTACAGCCCCGCTCATTATTAAGTGAGAGTGTCACGGGCGGCGAGCTTCACAGGCATTGGCCTTCTTCACAGGCACTGGGCCTTTCCCAAAACGCGACAGCTTCACAGGCATTTGCCTTCTTCACAGGCACCAGGCCTTTCCCAAAACGCGGTAGCTTCACAGGCATTTGCCTTCTTCACAGGCACCGGCCCTTTCCCAAAACGCGGCAACTTCACAAGCATTTGCCTTCTTCACAGGCACCGGGCCTTTCCCAAAACGCGGCAGCTTCACAGGAATTTTCCTTCTTCACAGGCACCGGGCCTTTCCCAAAATTCGGCAGCTTCACAGGCATTTGCCTTCTTCATAGGCACCGGGCCTTTCCCAAAACGCGGCAGCTTCACAGGCATTTACCTTCTTCACAGGCACCAGGCCTTTCCCAAAACGCGGCAACTTCATAGGCATTTGCCTTCTTCACAGGCACCGGGCCTTTCCTAGGCGCTAGGCCTCGCTCAGGGATAGAACCTCCGGAGATGTTGAATGTTCCACGCGTTCTGGGTGGGTACCCCCTCCGTGGTCTCCAAGCGCGCGGAGCCAGGCCTGGAAACATGAACAACCTTGAACAGGCCCTCCCATATGGGAGAGAGCTTGTGCAGCCCCTCCCTGGAGAGAACCCGTCTGAGCACGAGATCCCCTACCTCAAGAGTTCTGGGGTGGATGTTGCGGCAGTGGTATCGTCGCAGCGCCTGTTGATACCTTGCCGCTCGCAGCGCGGCTTCTCGACGGCGTTTCTCCACCAGCACGAGATCCGTCCCCCGCATGGCGTCTTGCTGCGTCTCGTCGAACGCCAGGACCCGTGTGGAGCGACGCCTGACCTCGTGAGGGAGAATAGCCTCTGCTCCGTAGACGAGGAAGAATGGGGTCTCGCCAGTCGGCTTGGTCGCAGTTGTGCGGATTGACCAGAGCATGGACTGGAGCTCGTTGTACCAGCCCCTGCCACAGGCCTCCAGCTTCTTCTTGAAGGTCCTGGCTTTGAGGCCCCTTAGGACCTCTGCGTTGGCTCGCTCGGCCTGGCCGTTGCTCCGGGGGTTTGCTACCGAAGCGTAGCATATCTGCGTTCCAAGGTTAGCACAGTACGTTTTGAAGAGATTACTGGTGAACTGCGAACCGTTGTCGGTGATGATGCGGTTGGGCACCCTAAATCGGCTCACGAGGCTCATGATGAATTTGACCGCAGAGCCTGCCGGGATTGTGCGGACGGCTTCCACCTCGGCCCACTTGGTGAACTTGTCCACAGCGACGTAGAGGTAGCGATAGCCTCCTGGCACCGGAGGAAACGGGCCTAGAATGTCCAGCCCCCAAACTGCGAACGACCATGAGAGGGGTATAGTCTGTAGACCCCCCCAGGCTGATGGATCTGCTTAGCGTGAAACTGGCAGGCCTCACAAGCCTTCACCATCTCAACGGTGCTGTTGAGCACCGTCGGCCAGTAGAATCCACTACGGAACGCCTTGCCGACGAGGGTTCGTGACGACGAGTGGTGCCCTCGGTCTCCGTTGTGTATGTCCGCCAGTATCTCCTTCCCTTGCTCTCGGGAGATGCAACATAGGGACACGTCATTTGGTCGCTTCATGTAGAGCTCTCCATCCTTGATGCAATAATCCGTGGCCTGCCGTGCCACACGCTCCGCTTCCTCCTCATTCTCCGGCAGAGTCCCTTGCATCAGGTAGTTCTTGAGCTCCGGGATCCAACACCCTTCCTGAGGCTCTAACGCCAGGAGCAGGCATGCCCCTGAGGTCGGGACGCAGACCGGGGCTCCTGAGGCAGGTGGCCGAGGGAGCTCCTCCCTTGGTTCCGCCGTGCTCGATAGTGACAGCACCGCCGAGGGTTTGAAGAGCCGCTCCTCAAAGACGCTAGGCTCCTGAGGCAGCCGCCTAGATTCCCTCTTGGCAATGTCATCAGCCTCCTGATTGGTGCCGTGAGGCACATGCTGCAACTCTAGCCCCCAGAACTGTTTCTCCATCTTGCGAATGTCAGCGAGGTAGGCTTCCATGTGCTCGTCCTTTGGCTCGTATATCTTGTTGGAGAAGTTGACGAGGAGCTGCGAATCGCCCTTGATGATGAGGCACTTCACCCCTAAGGCAATTGCGGCCTTCAAGCCTGCTATTAGGCCTTCGTACTCCGCTATGTTGTTGGAGACCTTTTCTCCGTGCTGGAAGCAGAGTTGTACGACATAGTAGAGTTTTTCTTGAGTAGGGGATATGAGCACTGCACCAGCTCCCGCACCGTGTCGGGAGAACGCCCCATCGAAGTACATGACCCAGCCGTTCGGTGCTTCACTTCTCGGGGAAATTGATCGGTCTTCGCCTGCCTCGAGACCTGGTGCTTCTGCCCATTCTGCCACGAAATCCGCAAGTGCGGCTCCCTTGATGACTATGGTCGTACTGAATTCTAGCTGAAATGCCTGTAGTTCAATGTTCCATTCAGCAACCCTCCCAGCTGAGTTGGGGCTCCTGAGTACTCTTTCTAAGGGGTATGCAGAGACGACTTTGATGGGATGGCCTTGGAAGTAGTGGTGCAGCTTGCGTGAGGCCACTAGTAGCGCGAGGAGGAGTTTTTGAGGCATGGGATACGGTGCCCTTGCGTCCCGTAGCACCGTGCTGACGAAGTACATGGGGTGCTCGATGAGGTTGAGGGTGCTGGCGCAGCTTGCGTCCTCCAGAGGCCGAGGCGTCTCTTGAGACAATGGAGCTCCCAGTGCTTGGTCGCCTGAAGAGGCCTCTCTTGCTCCGGGTGCGTTCTCCTGCTGCGGTTGTTCCTTTCCGGCTGCGCTTGCGGCCTTCGCGAGGCCCTCCTGGCTCTGCTTTGCTTCGGTTTGGACGGTCGATGCAGCCTTGGCACAGCGCTCCTCCCTGACCACCACCAGGGCTGCACTAGCGGAGTAGGGGGTGGCCGCAAGGTAGAGCACCAGGGGCTCCCGAGGACGCGGAGCTACCATCACTAGTGGACTGGTAAGGTACCTCTTGAGGTCTTGGAATGCCTTGTCGGACTCTTCAGTCCATTCGAAGGGGCCCTTTTTCTTCATCAGCTTGAAGAAGGGCAGCATGTCACATCCCTAGTTCTGACAATGCCTAGTGCATGCATTAGAGTGTTGCACCATGTTTAAATTTCATTTAAACCTGAGATGGGGATTGACTAAGCCCTAGCACCAAATGAATTCAACTAGGGACAAAATAAAACCCTTTTCATTGAACTCAAAATGTCCTCTAAAAATGTTCAACATTTCTGGTTTGAGGTGGAAGCATCTACCACAAATGGTTTATATTTTTGCAGGACATATTTGGTCACTGAATAAAATCATATGTATTTTGCTTTTGGGCATTTAAATGCTAGTAAATATCTTAAATGCCCAAATAATTCTAAAAATAAGTGTGGGCTGTTGGAAATATTCTAAACAGAGCCCCTGATTATTTTCTGGAATTTTAGAGATGCCTAAGTATTTTTAATAAAGCCTCCCAGTTACAGAAAAATAGAAAACAGAAGTAAAATAGAAATAAAAACCAGAGAGAGAAAGACCCGTACCTGGCGCTCACCTCAGCCACCCGGCCCAACTCCAGCTGGCGGCCCAGCCCGCCACCGCTACCCCCCCTGTCGTCTTCTTCCCTCGCCAGAAGGACGCGGGCACGCGCCGACGCGCGCACGGCCCCGCACGCCACCTCCTGCTTCCCCCCGGCCTCCTAGCGACGCCACGACGACGCCCCGTGTCCCCTCGCTCCTCTTTCTCACTCGCTGCACCCTCTCTCCCTCCCCTGACTCTCTTCCCCGAGCCGCCCGAGAGTCGCCGTCGCCGCCGCTCGCCATAGCCACGGCCACCGACCACCACTCGCCTCGCCGACTTGTTCATGGCCTCCATTTCGACCTCCTCGTCCTCCCCGTCGACTCACTCGACGCCGGATGCCTCAAAACACCGTCACCGGCCTCTTCTTCATCGCCGGCCGCCGCGGATCCCCATCATCGACTCGTCGCCGTCCGGCCTTCCCCGAGCCTGCTTCGACGTCCGCTGCAACCGCCGTGAGCCACCAAACCTTTTCCCCCTCTCCGTTCCCTCTCTGGCACGCCGTAGCCACCTCACCCCTTTCGCCCGACTGCGTCGCCGCCTGCACTCACCGCCGACACGACTCCGGCGACCATTTGGTCCGGGCGTCGTGTCCAACTTGCTCGCTGCCTCGCGTAGCTGCTGTAGGTGCCACGAACGCGATACCACGGCCGCAGCAGCCCCGTAGCCAGAAACAACCGAACGCCGGCGCCGCCTCGAGCTCGTTTCCGGCGAGCTCCGGCCGTCCCCGCTGCTGCCGCAAGCCTCCCTGGATGCGGGCGAGCCCCAGCTCCCCGCGCGTGCACTCGGCCGGCCGTTTGGTCGTCGGAGACGCAAACCCGAGGCTCGCCACCGCGGCTGGCCTCGCCGGCGTCAAGCCGCCGGCGGGTTGACCCACTTTGACCACGGCGGGACCCCCCCCCTGTGTCCATGACATGTGGGGCCGGCCTGTTAATTAGGCTAGGATTAGTGTTAACTAAATACTAGTTAGTTTAATAGACACTGACAGGTGGGCCCTACCCTTTAATTAACCCGGCTAACCATTTAGTTAAGTCAATTAAACTCTGTTAAATCACTGTGCAGCTGACATGTGGGTCCCCTAGGTCAGATTTGACCTGGACAACGCCGTTGACTTGCTGACGTCACTGTGAAGTCATGCTGACGCAGTAAATTCATTTCTGGATTTATTATTATTCAGGAAATTACAGAAAATGCCTAAAACTTCAATAAATCATAGAAAATTAACCGTAACTCCAAATTAAATAATTTATATATGAAAAATTATCAGAAAAATTCAAGGAATCCATCTGTACCATTTTCATGCATGTTAGAACAACTTATCACTACTGTTTAGGGCAAATGAAGTGAAGGGCATTTAAATAATCACATATGGAGTTTGAATTTGAATCTTGTATTCAAACCAACTTCATTTAATCTGTTGCTAGTTGCACTAGCTCAAAACACATCCATATTGCCATGTCATGAGCATGCATCATATTGTGCATTGCATTGATTGTATTTCTTCTTTGTTGCCGGTATTTGTCCCCTCTCGATAGACGTGATACCGATGATGTGATCGTTGACACTGATGAAGACTCAATGTTATCTTCAGAAGTGCCAGGCAAGCAAAACCCCCTTGTTCATTCCGATACAATCCTACTCTCTCGCTCCTGCTCTCTTTTAATGCATTAGGACAACACCGATTCATCTGTTACTTGCTGCGGTAGCTGAACCCCTTTATCCTTTGCATGACCTGTCATTCCACAGTAAATAGACGAAACCCACTAGCATGAGTAGGAGTTGTTTGAGCCCTGTTGTGCCTAATCATTCATGTTTGTTTGTCATGCCTGCTACTGCTTAGAGTTGAGTCAGGTCTGATTCATCGGGGATGAATCAGAGGTGTGTGAACATGTCCTACTGTGTGTGAGCTAAGTGTGTGAACACGATTTGGTAAAGGTAGCGGTGAGAGGCCATGTAGGAGTACATGGTGGGTTGTCTCATTGCAGCCGTCCTCAGGAACTGAGTTCTGTGTTTGTGATCCATGATTCAGCTAGTACCACGCATTGGGCCCGAAACCAATGGACCCTCTCGGCTTCTTAATCACCCTTGTCCTCTGTCCAGGAGTTGCAAGTAGTTTCTGGTGTTTGTAGTATGCTGGAGGCCGTGCGCAGTGCTGACCGTAGGGGTGGGCTGTGATGCGGTAGGCACGTGGCACGGTGTACCGGGCGCCCGTTTGGTGTCTCGGGAACCCTGTTCACATCGTTTGGGGCTGTGAGCGAAACTCCGGCCGGATCTCCTCATGGATGGAACCCGAATAGGCGATAAACCTGGACTAGAGACTTAGGTGATTAGGTAGGTCGTGGCCGACACCCACGTTGGGCTTCTGCTTGAAGGTTGCCGAGTACATGTCGTGTAAACGGCGGTAAGTGGTGAGAGCGTGTGTGAAGAAGTACACCCCTGCAGGGTTAATATGATCTATTCGAATAGCCGTGTCCGCGGAAAAGGACTTCTGGGTTGCTTATATCAGTTCATAGACAAGTGAAAGTGGGTACTTTAAAATGCGCAAGATAAGCGTGAGTGCTATGGATGGCGTTCTCGTAGGGAGATGGGAGCGGATCCATAGTGGTGTATTGATATGGTGAATATGTGGACTCGTGTGCGCCACCTCAAAAGAGTCGCTTGCAGTCGTAGTTTAGGATAGCCACCGAGTCAAAGATGGCTTGCTGCAGTTAAACCCCACCATCCCTTTGTTGATAATGATGCATGTGTAGATAGATCTGATGTAAGTCTTGTTGGGTACATTTGTACTCACGTTTGCCTATTTTATGTTTTTGCAGAGAGACTTCAGTCTCACTAGTAGTGCCGCTTGGACTTCGACGTTTAGCTTGATACCTCAGCTACGATCTTGTGCCCTCGGCAGGATCTGATAGATAGTCAGGCTTCTCAGCCTTTTTCATTTATAGATGTCTGTACTCAGACATGATAGCTTCCGTTTGTGCTTTGACTTGTATGCTCTGATTGTTGAGTCATGAGACCCATGATTGTAATATCGCGCTCCTCGGAGCCTATTGAATAAATTACTTGAGTCGTAGAGTCATGTTGTGATGCCATGTTGTATTTGCACATATCGAGCATATTGTGTGTATGCTATTGAAATGCTTGGTATGTGTGGGATCTGACCATCTAGTTGTTTATCTTTAGTAGCCTCTCTTACCGGGAAATGTCTCCTAGTGTTTCCACCGAGCCATGGTAGCTTACTACTGCTCCGGAACACTTAGGCTGGCCGGCATGTGTCCTTCTTCGTTCCTGTGTCTGTCCCTTCGGGGAAATGTCACGCTTTGAGTACCGGAGTCCTGTTAGCCCGCTACAGCCCGGTTCACCGGAGTCCTGCTAGCCCAGTGCTACAGCCTGGATTCACTCGCTGATGACCGACACGTTCGATGCTGGGTCATGGATGCCTGTCCCTGTAAGTCTGTGCCACTTTGGGTTTACGACTAGCCATGTCAGCCCGGGCTCCTTATCATATGGATGCTAGCGACACTGTCATATACGTGTGCCAAAAGGCGCAAACGGTCCTGGGCTAAGGTAAGGCGACACCCGTGGGGATACCGTGCGTGAGGCCGCAAGGTGATATGAGGTGTTACATGCTAGATCGATGTGGCATTGAGTCGGGGTCCTGACAGCGTTGGTATCAGAGCTTGACTGCCTGTAGGATTACCAAGCCAAACTGGTCGAAGTTGAGTCTAGAAAGTCTTAGTTATATAAGGGAATTGATTGTGGGATGGAACGTAAGGCTCTTTTTACTCCTTATACCTTATGCCTTCTGATCTGAGTCATCATCTTCTCTTCTACGGGGATTAAGAACTAGGCTATCTCCTCTTTCTATCAGGATCACGCGTTACTAATCCGTAGACTTATAGATTGTTGAATTTAAGCTTGAGTTCAGTTTCTACTACTTTCGTATGTTAATTGTTGATCTCGAAATCTTGATATTGTGCTTCTGAGTGGTTATGCCACCATTTTTGTGAATGTCTCAAGTCTTTTCTGAGCATTTACAGCCGTTATGCTGTCCGAGTCATTCCAGGTTTCTAAATAGTCTGATGCATTTGCAAAATCCTTTCCCTCTGGTTTCGATGCTCCTTTATGCCAGCTCAATCACACTAATTGTTGAGTTGAGGCATTCTATTGCCTTGACATTTATGTTGGAGTTACTATCATGACCCTAGGTATTTAGGGAGTCACCTAGTAATCTAGCAACGTTTTGTGTTCCCAGTGTGAGATTCTGGCCCTTATTCTCGAAAGCATTTCGTGATGCTACTTAGTAGTAGGTATTCTATTCCTGGGTTCTTGAACCCGAGATTCACTCTACCTACTTCATGTTGATAGTAATTGCTAGCGCCTTTAGGATATTAGTAACCTTTGCGATAGTCCTTGAAGTCCGTGGTATCTTCTTCTTCCAAATACCATGAACTACTTATGGCAGAAGTTCCTCGTTGAACTGAAATATCACAACAGGATTATTCTTGAGGAGTTCTCCATTCATAAATCGTGACTCTGCCAGTTCTACCTTTCTGCATGGGTTATCCGGAAGAAATATGTTGAACTTGGTTCGACATACTAACCTATGCATCCACAACTCAGAAAATTATATGTTCCTTTGAGTTGTTCTCTTTAGTTGCATTCTGACCCTCGTCTATCAATTGATAGTCAAGAGTATGCGTGCGTTCGTTTATCGATGCCTATTACTCTTGTGGTCCGTCAAGCCATTCTATCGCAGAATGACTAGGAGAAACAAACTCCAGTACCTCTTCCATATCCAGGATTGGGTCAAAGTAGTTGTGTTCCGCAGATCAAGTTACAATCCAGCTTCTGGTCTGCTCTACCCTGAAGTATTACCTTCTTTATGACAGGAATTTCATGAGAATTGCACCACCTTTTGTGAATTCTTGACATAGTGATACCTCACGCCATCTTTTTTTCATTCCTCGGTTCCGTGTTGTTGCAGCCGGAGTGCCGACAAGTGAATCATGATGTGTGAAATCAATACTCCTAGCAACTCCGTTGCTTGGTAGTTAAATGGACAATAACGTCATCCTTAGCGAGTTGACTATTGAATCATCACCCTAAGGTTGATTGTGCTACCTAGTCCATTTTCCTGGTGCACTCCTCGATTGATGAGATAGGATTTGTTAAGTCCTCACTCATTTGATCATATCATCTTGCCCTGAAAAGCAAGATTGTTCTCGAGCTTAGTAACATATCGGTGGTTCGTAATTTCCGAAGATCTTCTCGGAAGTATTACCAGGTTGTCACCTGACCGCTATGTTGAGCTCGTGATCAAGTTGGTTTCTTGTGAACCACCTTCTCTCCAAGAATCGGTGTTAGATATCCCTGAGCTAGTTGGTTAAGCTAGACAACAACTTGGAGAGTTGGAAGATAAAAGCTTGCCTGACTTAGTTCGTCCCAAAAGGATATTCTTGTGTAGTGTGTATTGAAGAAAGATGATATCTTCATCGATTGGTCCCTGTGATCAGTTGCTGGACCTATTGTCTTATCAATCTTTTGATTTGAGTGTGGGCTATCGTCAAATCAAGTCAGAACCAACGATGTTCGTAATGTTGTCTTCCTCGTGGTTGATCCCTCGAGCATACACCATTATATCTTTTGGTTCTGACCAATGCTATCACCGTGTTCACATGATGGTGGAAGTTCAGTGATATGGAAATTCCGATGAGTTGTTGTTGAGCCCATTGACAACATCCTTATCTCCTCCATGATGTTGTTGAACATTAAGTTAGTGTTGGAAACTTTTGAAAGCATTTTCTTCATGCTAGCTCATGAAGTACTTGTTTGATGAAAGGAGTGACTTCCTTTGATTCACGTGCATTTTGATGTAAGTTGCCGTCGTGAATTCGAGAAAGTTTGTTTTTGCTCCTTTGGAATCATCCCAAGTCGGTCATGCACGTGCGAAGAATTCTGTGGTCTGTTAGACTGATCATCTTCATTCCATACGTATATCCTAGCACACCAAGCCACTGATTGATTTGTTCAAGGAGAAGAAGTTCCTTCTTAAGAGTATACCTTATGCAAGGATTTTGATATCCTCGTTGATGGTTCCCCACCTGAACTCGGTAGTGTTTTATTATAAGACTACCACGTGGTCATGCTTGTCTGGGACAACGTGTTCACATGTTTGTAGCAGAACCAGCTCATGTTTTGGAGCTTACTATCGTAGTTCACTTCCCGAGTATCTCGCAACGTCACCTCATCGATTTGTGTTGCAAACTTTCGTTTTCCTTCCTAGATTCGATGGGTCTGGAATATTCTGACACCAACCAGATCTGAATCTCAGGCAGATATGATGGTTGGAACATTTCCCCAAGAACTATAATATTGGTCCCTCGATAACCGGTAAAGTGGATGTCGTGGCCAGCACCACCCAGCCGAAAGACCTATTATTGCAGTATCTTGATTGAAGAAGTTGGCCACCTCCCCATAAGGATTTCGTAGGAATTACCTCCGTAACTGTTCCTTATGGATTCTATTGCTCCCGAAGTCCGACCTTTTACTTGATGTCCTAGATACCAGACCATTTCTATGAATGGGTTACACTAGCACATCAAGGAGAACATTAGAAGCAGAGTGCTAGATGTCTCTCGGTCGATCATCCAGATTTTATTTCCTTGGCCCCGCCAAGGGTGAAATCTGAGAAGGTATTATCTTCCTTTGCATCTGCATCCTCCATCACCATTCATCATGGTAGCAAGTAGTGTTGCCAGGATCCTTGCCACGGATATTGGTAAAACCTTGATGATTATGGAAATGCTCAAGTTCTTGAGAGCACGCTCAAGCGCTAGGTGTTATCTTCGGCATTAACTGGGGATCCTCTCCGTTTCCTCGACATGCTATGACCTACTCAAACAGTGAATTCACTCCCTATTGTTGGGTTCTTCCCCAGTTACCAGAATCATTCCTAGCATTTGCATTTTGTTCCTAGCTTGCACCGCCAATGTGCCATTCTACCATGGGTCTCTTCCATTTCCGGTGATAAGCAAATTCATCCATTACGTTGTCTTCAACAAGGTAATCCACATCATCCAAGTCCGAGTATGCCATTCTACCGACCCCCTCCAAACGATCGCTCGAGAATTGCCTTAGGCTGGTTTAAAGAGTTTCAATGATCTCTGAATCAAAAGTAATTCTTTTTGCCACTTAAGGGGATATTTCTACGAGTCACCATCCCTAAGGTGCCTCGCTGTGGTATCATGGCAACTCAACTCCTCGCTACGTTGACAATCGTTTACCACCTTCTTAGGTATGAAATTGTTGTCTACCCAGTGAACCTTCGTCATCCGTTTCTTCCACCCCTATTGATGTGTATCTCGTGTCTCAACCCGAGAGATGGTCCTATGTCTCATTCCGTGAGTTGTTCGATCTTCGAGAAGATAGATTCTTCTAGAGTTTTCCTTTCCTCTTCTCGTCATGCTAGTTGGAGTTCTCAGAGCAAGACGACAGGACAATGATGGTGATCGAATCAACGTTCCTATAAAGTGCAACCTGGATCGTGAAGATTATACTAGTTGCGTTTACCCTTCACCTTACCCTACGCTTGAATCTCGGGACGAGATTTTTGTTTAGTGGGGGTGAGTTGTCACATCCCTAGTTCTGACAATGCCTAGTGCATGCATTAGAGTGTTGCACCATGTTTAAATTTCATTTAAACCTGAGATGGGGATTGACTAAGCCCTAGCACCAAATGAATTCAACTAGGGACAAAATAAAACCCTTTTCATTGAACTCAAAATGTCCTCTAAAAATGTTCAACATTTCTGGTTTGAGGTGGAAGCATCTACCACAAAAGGTTTATATTTTTGCAGGACATATTTGGTCACTGAATAAAATCATATGTATTTTGCTTTTGGGCATTTAAATGCTAGTAAATATCTTAAATGCCCAAATAATTCTAAAAATAAGTGTGGGCTGTTGGAAATATTCTAAACAGAGCCCCTGATTATTTTCTGGAATTTTAGAGATGCCTAAGTATTTTTAATAAAGCCTCCCAGTTACAGAAAAATAGAAAACGGAAGTAAAATAGAAATAAAAACCAGAGAGAGAAAGACCCGTACCTGGCGCTCACCTCAGCCACCCGGCCCAACTCCAGCTGGCGGCCCAGCCCGCCACCGCTACCCCCCCTGTCGTCTTCTTCCCTCGCCAGAAGGACGCGGGCACGCGCCGACGCGCGCACGGCCCCGCACGCCACCTCCTGCTTCCCCCCGGCCTCCTAGCGACGCCACGACGACGCCCCGTGTCCCCTCGCTCCTCTTTCTCACTCGCTGCACCCTCTCTCCCTCCCCTGACTCTCTTCCCCGAGCCGCCCGAGAGTCGCCGTCGCCGCCGCTCGCCATAGCCACGGCCACCGACCAACACTCGCCTCGCCGACGTGTTCATGGCCTCCATTTTGACCTCCTCATCCTCCCCGTCGACTCACTCGACGCCGGATGCCTCAAAACACCGTCACCGGCCTCTTCTTCATCGCCGGCCGCCGCGGATCCCCATCATCGACTCGTCGCCGTCCGGCCTTCCCCGATCCTGCTTCGACGTCCGCTGCAACCGCCGTGAGCCACCGAACCTTTTCCCCCTCTCCGTTCCCTCTCTGGCACGCCGTAGCCGCCTCGCCCCTTTCGCCCGACTGCGTCGCCGCCTGCACTCACCGCTGACACGACTCCGGCAACCATTTGGTCCGGGCGTCGTGTCCAACTTGCTCGCTGCCTCGCGTAGCTGCTGTAGGTGCCACGAACGCGATACCACGGCCGCAGCAGCCCCGTAGCCAGAAACAACCGAACGCCGGCGCCGCCTCGAGCTCGTTTCCGGCGAGCTCCGGCCGTCCCCGCTGCTGCCGCAAGCCTCCCTGGATGCGGGCGAGCCCCAGCTCCCCGCGCGTGCACTCGGCCGGCCGTTTGGTCGCCGGAGACGCAAACCCGAGGCTCGCCACCGCGGCTGGCCTCGCCGGCGTCAAGCCGCCGGTGGGTTGACCCACTTTGACCACGGCGGGACCCCCCCCCCCAGTGTCCATGACATGTGGGGCCGGCCTGTTAATTAGGCTAGGATTAGTGTTAACTAAATACTAGTTAGTTTAATAGACACTGACAGGTGGGCCCTACCCTTTAATTAACCCGGCTAACCATTTAGTTAAGTCAATTAAACTCTGTTAAATCACTGTGCAGCTGACATGTGCGTCCCCTAGGTCAGATTTGACCTGGACAACGCCGTTGACTTGCTGACGTCACTGTGAAGTCATGCTGACGCAGTAAATTCATTTCTGGATTTATTATTATTCAGGAAATTACAGAAAATGCCTAAAACTTCAATAAATCATAGAAAATTAACCGTAACTCCAAATTAAATAATTTATATATGAAAAATTATCAGAAAAATTCAAGGAATCCATCTGTACCATTTTCATGCATGTTAGAACAACTTATCACTACTGTTTAGGGCAAATGAAGTGAAGGGCATTTAAATAATCACATATGGAGTTTGAATTTGAATCTTGTATTCAAACCAACTTCATTTAATCTGTTGCTAGTTGCACTAGCTCAAAACACATCCATATTGCCATGTCATGAGCATGCATCATATTGTGCATTGCATTAATTGTATTTCTTCTTTGTTGCCGGTATTTGTCCCCTCTCGATAGACGTGATACCGATGATGTGATCGTTGACACTGATGAAGACTCAATGTTATCTTCAGAAGTGCCAGGCAAGCAAAACCCCCTTGTTCATTCCGATACAATCCTACTCTCTCGCTCCTGCTCTCTTTTAATGCATTAGGACAACACCGATTCATCTGTTACTTGCTGCGGTAGCTGAACCCCTTTATCCTTTGCATGACCTGTCATTCCACAGTAAATAGATGAAACCCACTAGCATGAGTAGGAGTTGTTTGAGCCCTGTTGTGCCTACTCATTCATGTTTGTTTGTCATGCCTGCTACTGCTTAGAGTTGAGTCAGGTCTGATTCATCGGGGATGACTCAGAGGTGTGTGAACATGTCCTACTGTGTGTGAGCTAAGTGTGTGAACACGATTTGGTAAAGGTAGTGGTGAGAGGCCATGTAGGAGTACATGGTGGGTTGTCTCATTGCAGCCGTCCTCAGGAACTGAGTTCTGTGTTTGTGATCCATGATTCAGCTACTACCACGCATTGGGCCCGAAACCAATGGACCCTCTCGGCTTCTTAATCACCCTTGTCCTCTGTCCAGGAGTTGCAAGTAGTTTCTGGTGTTTGTAGTATGCTGGAGGCCGTGCGCAGCGCTGACCGTAGGGGTGGGCTGTGATGCGGTAGGCACGTGGCACGGTGTACCGGGCGCCCGTTTGGTGTCTCGGGAACCCTGTTCACATCGTTTGGGGCTGTGAGCGAAACTCCGGCCGGATCTCCTCATGGATGGAACCCGAATAGGCGATAAACCTGGACTAGAGACTTAGGTGATTAGGTAGGTCGTGGCCGACACCCACGTTGGGCTTCCGCTTGAAGGTTGCCGAGTACATGTCGTGTAAACGGCGGTAAGTGGTGAGAGCGTGTGTGAAGAAGTACACCCCTGCAGGGTTAATATGATCTATTCGAATAGCCGTGTCCGCGGAAAAGGACTTCTGGGTTGCTTATATCAGTTAATAGACAAGTGAAAGTGGGTACTTTAAAATGCACAAGATAAGCGTGAGTGCTATGGATGGCGTTCTCGTAGGGAGATGGGAGCGGATCCATAGTGGTGTATTGATATGGTGAATATGTGGACTCGTGTGCGCCACCTCAAAAGAGTCGCTTGCATTCGTACTTTAGGATAGCCACCGAGTCAAAGCTGGCTTGCTGCAGTTAAACCCCACCATCCCTTTGTTGATAATGATGCATGTGTAGATAGATCTGATGTAAGTCTTGCTGGGTACATTTGTACTCACGTTTGCCTATTTTATGTTTTTGCAGAGAGACTTCAGTCTCACTAGTAGTGCCGCTTGGACTTCGACGTTTAGCTTGATACCTCAGCTACGATCTTGTGCCCTCGGCAGGATCTGATAGATAGTCAGGCTTCTCAGCCTTTTTCATTTATAGATGTCTGTACTCAGACATGATAGCTTCCGTTTGTGCTTTGACTTGTATGCTCTGATTGTTGAGTCATGAGACCCATGATTGTAATATCGCGCTCCTCGGAGCCTATTGAATAAATTACTTGAGTCGTAGAGTCATGTTGTGATGCCATGTTGTATTTGCACATATCGAGCATATTGTGTGTATGCTATTGAAATGCTTGGTATGTGTGGGATCTGACCATCTAGTTGTTTATCTTTAGTAGCCTCTCTTACCGGGAAATGTCTCCTAGTGTTTCCACCGAGCCATGGTAGCTTACTACTGCTCCGGAACACTTAGGCTGGCCGGCATGTGTCCTTCTTCGTTCCTGTGTCTGTCCCTTCGGGGAAATGTCACGCTTTGAGTACCGGAGTCCTGTTAGCCCGCTACAGCCCGGTTCACCGGAGTCCTGCTAGCCCAGTGCTACAGCCTGGATTCACTCGCTGATGACCGACACGTTCGATGCTGGGTCATGGATGAATGTCCCTGTAAGTCTGTGCCACTTTGGGTTTACGACTAGCCATGTCAGCCCGGGCTCCTTATCATATGGATGCTAGCGACACTGTCATATACGTGTGCCAAAAGGCGCAAACGGTCCCGGGCTAAGGTAAGGCGACACCCGTGGGGATACCGTGCGTGAGGCCGCAAGGTGATATGAGGTGTTACATGCTAGATCGATGTGGCATTGAGTCGGGGTCCTGACACAGCACTCGTTCCCCGAGCTTGGAGATGAAGCGCCCCAACGCAGTTACACGCCCGGTGAGCTTCTGCATTTCTCTGAGGGTCCTCAGCGGGCTCATATGTTCGACTGCCTTGACCTTCTCTGGGTTGGCCTCGATGCCCCTGTGGGACACGAGGAAACCCAGGAGCTTGCCCGAGGGGACTCCAAACACGCACTTCTCCGGGTTGAGCCGTAGGTCCACTTCGTTGAGGCTCGCAAAGGTTTCCTCCAGGTCCAGTATCATGGTTCCTGCCTCACGAGACTTCACCACAATGTCATCGACATAAGCTTCAGCGTTCCTCCCGAGCTGCCGGCCCAAGGCGATGTGCATCAGCCGCTAAAAGGTCGCGCCTGCGTTGCGCAACCGAAATGGCATGCACGTATAGCAGTACACTCCACACGGGGTGAGGAAAGCCGTCTTTTCCATGTTTTCTACCACCATCTTGATCTGGTGATAGCCCGAGAAGGCATCTAGGAAGCACAATAGGTCACACTCTGCGGTGGAGTCGACTATCTAGTCAATGCAGGGGAGTGGAAATGGATCCTGCGGGCAGGCCTTGTTGAGGTTGGTGAAGTCGACGCACATGCGCTCCTTTCCTCCCTTTTTTGGCACAACGACCGGATTGGCCAGCCAATCAGGGTAGCGGACCTCACAGATAACTCCTGCCACCTCTAGCTTCCGGGTCTCTTGAACGATGAAGGCATGTTTCTCAGTGGACTGCCGCCTCGCCTTCTTCTTCACGGGGCGCACATTGGGGCACATGTTGAGGTGATGCTCGATCACTTCCCTTGGGAGTCCTGCTAACTGATCAGGTTCCCACGCGAACACCTTCTTGTTCGCACGCAGGAACCTCACCAAGGCCTTCTCCTGCTCGGGCTCGAGGTTGGCTCCTATGGTGAAGGTGGCGCCAGTGGACCCGTCCTTGTTGATTGGTACCTGCTTCGTTTCTGCCTTGTCTTGGGTGAATAGCTGCTTCTTTTTAGCCGGCGCAGCCCCCTTGTGCTCAAGGGCATCGGTGCGAGTGGGCTGTGCCACCGCGGCTGCCCTAAAAACAAGCTCGAGCACCTGCAGCGCATCCCTTGTGTCTCCTGACATGGTGAGGACGCCGCTGCTCCCAGGCATCTTCATGAGGTTGTATGCCGGGTGAGTTGCTGCCATGAACCGAGCCACGGCCGGGTAGCCGAGGATGGCGTTGTAGGGGAGGCCAATGGGGGCGATGTCGAAGTCGATCAGCTCCATGCGGAAGTTTTCGCAGGTGCCGAAGGTCACTGGGAGGCGGATCTGTCCCAAGGAGGCATTGGAACCGGCTCCGACGCCCGAGAAAGGCCTGCTGGGTTGGAGCCGCTCCAGCGGCACGTGGAGGAGGCTGAAGGCCTCCACCAAGAGCACGTTAAGGCCGGCACCACCGTCGATGAGGGTCCTGGTGACGGCCACTTGGCAGATGGTGGGGGTGCACAGCATCGGGAGTGCACCCGAACCGATGGGGTTGAAGGGGTGGTCCTCCGAGTCGAAGGTTAGATCAGCCTCGGGCGCCACCCAGCCCGGGGGGGGGGGCTTCTCGGCGCTTGGAGGCGGTGCTGATCCGGCAGGTGAACGACTTGACGTGATGGCTCGAGGGCGGTGCCTGGGAGCCACCCTAGAGAGCTGCGGCGACGGGCGGCGCTGGTGCGTCAAAACAGGCGAGGAAGAGGTCGTGCAGCTCATCCCAGGAGGTGACAGAAGCCGTCGGCAGGTGAAGGAGCCACACGCGCGGGACGCCGGTGAGGGCCATGGGTAACCAGTTGGCCATCACCCAGTCGTCGCCCTCAGCTCTGAGGATGGCATCCTCGTACGCCAGTAGGAAAATCATCGGGTCTGTCGCGCCGTTGTAGCGCAGCGGCATCTCGGGCTTGAACTTGCGCGGCCACTGCACCTGTCGCAAGGCGGGGGCCAAGGCCCGGAGCCCGCTGGCCCCAGTGTCGACATCCGTTGCTGGAGCGGGCGGCGCGTTTTCCGCCATGAGGGCGGGATGCGATGTTGGGGGAGAGCGGGTCGTCAGGAGGGAGAACTCCGGTGCACCCCTACCTGGCGCGCCAAATGTCGGATTTCAGGTTCTGGCAGACCCTTAAGGTTCGAACACTGGGGTGCATGCGGAGATCTTTCCCCTACCGATCTACGTCCAATCTCCTCGCGTGATCTAGCTGGAAACCACGAACAACCCAAGGGACACGAGGTTTATACTGGTTCAGTCCACCGTTGTGGTGTAATACCCTACTCCAGTGTGTGGTGTGGTGGATTGCCTCAGGGGCTGATGATGAATAGTACAAGGGAAGAACAGCCTCGGGAGAGGTGTTCTTGAGCTGGTGCGATGAACTGCTTGGGTGAGTTCAGTCGCCTCTCTCTCCCTCTCTGCTAGGGTTCTA
>NC_041380.1:65912413-65994851 GCF_002162155.2 Triticum dicoccoides | reverse complement strand
CTGTGGTGGCTAGCTCTATTTATAGAGGCCCTCGGCCTCTCCCCAAATAATGAGCGGGAAGGGCGCCAACAATTGGCCATTTTGAAGGGGAACATCTAGTACAAGTTATCCTGACCAAAGGTGTTCTTCGGCTGCCAAAAGCTCTGGTGATGACGCCGTCTTGGGCTCCACGGTGACCTCCATCCTGCCGCTCTGTTGGTCTTGGTCTCGTTGCACCAGAATGGTAACCTTTGCCTGATGCCTTGGCCTGTGCTTGCCCCCTGTGCACCAAAGGAGAAACAAGGACACTGCATAAGACGGCGCCCGCCTGGTGTCGATCGTCATGGCTTGCGTCACGGGCTCCTCGCGAGGTATCCCCGCCTTGGTCTCTCCGCCTCCTCGCGAGCCTGCCTGATGAGGCTTCCCCAGAGGAAGCTTTCTGTCGTCCGCCCCACGAGGCTTGGCCCCTCGCGAGGGTCTTGAGCTTGAGCTGATGAAGATGGGCCGCACTGGGCCCCCACTTGAGCCACGTCGCAGGCCGCAGGCAGGCAAGTCTGGGGACCCCCGTTCCCAGAACGCCGACAGAGAGCTGGTCAGCAATTCGGCGACCTACTAAATCTCTAGTGATTTCTTCCATATTATACAAAGGACTGGCTCTTTCAAGTCACATGCTTAAGGCATCCAAAGTTTGGATAGCCGCACATGCACCCTGGGCTATCTCACAGTCCCATTGTCAAACTCCTATGGCTAAGTGAGAGTAATAAAGCCGCATAGTCCGATTGCCTAGTTTGCCGCACTAACACCTCCTTCATGGACCAAGACGTCGGGTCAAGTGTGGTTATGTGCTACCCCGACACCCCCGTAATATCTACGTGGGGGCTGAAGCCTTCGACTGGCGAACTCTCCGGGATAAAAATGGCCGCATAGGAGGAAACACACTTTAAAATAAAACAACATAAATATATTACAAAGCTTTGGCTCATACAACGCCTGGGCAGTCCAGATACATTCACTCGAATATGATGTCTTTCAACAAATGGCCCTCTATCAAGCGGGCGCCCTCCAGGACATCTTCAAAACAGCACCCTGGCGTGCGATGATCCTTGCCTCCGGGCGGACCCTCACCATGATTACGGCCTTCATTTTCGCCCAATGCATCTTGGCACAGGCAAGGGCCAGCCGCGCACCTTCTATACACGACGATCGCTTGACCGCGTCAATACAGGGCATCGCATCAACAAGTCACTACACTAGGACAAAATAGTTGTTGGGGTCGGGTTCGGCTGGCCACAGCCGGACTATGACTTCCCTCATGCCAATCCGGACATCCTATGCAGCTCAGACCATTGCGTCATCTGGTCATTCAATGGCGTTGGGAGCTCCTGCACCGCGAACTGTGACCAGAATATCTTCTCCATCGTATGCCCCTCCTAGGCCCAGAAGAACTGCGTAGCGTCGGCGGCACTCTTTGGTAGATCTGCAAAGGCATCTGGAGCAATCCACAGTCGAGTGAGCAGGACATACTTTTGATTGCCGAATTTACTCTGTAAAAGAAAAGGATTACCAGCTGCTATTTGTCTGGCCTGCTTGATCTCTTTGCGTGCCTCTCGTGATTCAGCCCGCACTTCCTTGGCCTCTTTATGGGCCTTGGCAAGGTCGGTTGCCCGGGCTTTATTCTTCTCCTCTAGGGACTCACACTTGTTGGTGGCATCCTTGAGCGCCTGCTCCACTTCGGTCACCCGCTCCTCGTATTGGCAGCGGACGACCTGCTCGGACTTTAGGTCCTCGGCCGCTTTATAAGGGGTCGCTTTGTTTATCCACGCCTGCTCCTTGGCATGGGCAAGCTCACCCCTAAGGGCCTCGATCACAGCAGCACTGCCTGCAAACATACACATAGCAGCGCATGAGTTTTGACTCAAGATCTTGTTGGGGAACGTAGTATTTCAAAATTTTCCTAGGATCACGCAAGACCTATCTAGCAGAAGCATAGAAACGAGCGGGGAGAGTGTGTCTACGTACCCTCGTAGACCGAAAGTGGAAGCGTTAAATAACGCGGTTGATGTAGTCGAACGTCTTCGCAATCCAACCGATCAAGTACCAAACGGACGGCACCTCTGCGATCTGCACACATTCAGCTTGGTGACGTCCCTCGAACTCTAGATCCAGCTGAGGATGAGGGAGAGTTTCGTCAGCACGATGGCATGTCGACGGTGATGATGAAGTTATCGACGCAGGGCTTCGTCTAAGCACTACGACAATATGACCGAGGTGGAAATCTGTGGAGGGGGCACCGCAGATGGCCAAGAAATCAAATTGTCTGTCTATGGGACGCCCCCCTCCACATATATAAAAGAGTGGAGGAGGGGGCCGGCTCGCCTCGTAGGGCGCGCCCCAAGGGGAGAATCCTACTCCAACTAGGCGTAGGTTCCCCCATTTCCTAGTCCAACTAGGAGGGGGAAGGAAGGGAAGAGGGAGAGAAAGGAAAGGGGGGGCGTCCCCCCTCCCCAAATCGGATTGGGCTTGGGGGAGCGCGCCCCTACTCTTGGTCGCCTCCTCCTCTCTTCCACTAAAGCCCATGTATGCCCATTAAACCCCCGGGGGGTTCCGGTAACCCCCGGTACTCCGGAAAATGCCCGAACCTATCCGAACCATTCCGGTGTTCAAACATAACCTTCCAATATATCAATCTTCATGTCTCAACCATTTCGAGACTCCTCGTCATGTTCGTGATCACATTTGGGACTCCGAACAACCTTCGGTACATCAAATCACATAAACTCATAATACCAATCGTCATCCAACGTTAAGCGTGCAGACTCTACGGGTTCGAGAACTATGCAGACATGACCGAGACTCATCTCCGGTCAATAACCAATAGCGGAACCTGGATGCTCATATTGGTTCCTACATATTCTATGAAGATTGTCGATGTCAAAACTGGCGGATCTCGGGTAGGGGGTCCCGAACTGTGCGTCTAGGCCGGATGGTAACAGGAGGCAAGGGACACAAAGTTTTACCCAGGTTCGGGCCCTCTCGATGGAGGTAAAACCCTACGTCCTGCTTGATTAATATTGATGATATGGATAGTACAAGAGTAGATCTACCACGATATCAAAGAGGCTAAACCCTAGAAGCTAGCCTATGGTATGATTGTTGATGTGTACGTCGTCCTACAGACTAAAACCCTTCGGTTTATATAGACACTGGATAGGGTTAGGGTTACATAGAGTCAGTTACAATGGTAGGAGATCTACATATCTGTATCGCCAAGCTTGCCTTCCACGCCAAGGAAAGTCCCTTCCGGACACGGGACGGAGTCTTCAATCTTGTATCTTCACAGTCCAACAGTCTGGCCAAAGGATATAGTACAGCTATCCGGACACCCCCTAATCCTGGAATCCCTCAGTAGCCCCCGAACCAGGCTTCAATGACGATGAGTCCGGCGCGCAGATTGTCTTCGGCATTGCAAGGCGGGTTCTCCTCCAAATTCCGTGTACCTGTTTGAATAAAGTCTGGTTTCTTGTGGATGTTGCGCTCCTTGGCTTCTACGCCCAATAATGGCCGCTTCCCACGTGTGAAACGGATATGAAAAGTCTGAATGTTTTTACATTCACACCCCTAGCCGCGTAAATGAGCTGCCCTATTTAAGGGAATGAGGATTTGGATCCAATCCACACCTTCTCCCCTTCGCGAGTGTTCATCAGAGCACATCCGACAAAGGTCCATTCCACCATGGCCAGCCGTCGCAACTCCTCCCCTCGCCCTTCCAGCCCTAAGCCTGGATATTGGGAGAGATGTTCCATCCCGCATAGTGAGCTAGTGACACTCCAGACCAAGGGATTTCTCCCCCGGCCTATATGGTCCCGATTCGAGCCGGTCTTGCTGTCTACAACGGCGGAGAGCAAGCAGAGAATGCCCCTAATCCCTCCAAAGGAGAGCGGGTGTGCCTCATCCCTTACTTAATAAGGGCTCAGATTTCCAATCCATCCATTTCTCTGGGGGTTGCTGGAGTTCTACAGCCTCCAGCTACATAATCTCACGCCTGCCTCGGTACTGCATATCGCGGGCTTTGTAGCCCTCTACGAGCTGTTCTTGGGTGTCGAAGCTCATTTTAGACTTTGGAAGGAGCTATTTTGCCTCGTGCCCCGTTCCAAGAAGGGGTCAATGTATCAAGTGGGCGGGGCCGAAGTGTGGCGCATCGCCGGGACCGGATATCTGTCTGGAACCCCAAAGAAGGCGTCCGAGGACTGGCCCTCGGAGTGGTTTTATATAGAAGACGTCCCGCTGCCGGATCCTGTCCGGATTGGCCTCCCTGAATTCAATAGTGCTCCCTTAAAGAAGCGCCTAAGCTGGCGCCCACGGAGCCCTTAGAGGGGAGGTGACAGGGACATCATTTACCTGATGGGCCGAATAAGATTGTTAGCCCATTCCGGACTAACCATGATCGGGATTATGGCCGAATGCATTATGCGGGGGGTGCAGCCACTTCAGTATAGAAGCCACCCCATGTGGGACTTCAACGGGGAGGACGACGCCACCCACTATGGCCGTAAGGGGCCAGATTCAGCTGCCGCTCTACTAAAGATCTTGTCCACTTTGTATAAGGGAGAAGAGGAGGAATTTCTCTGCGTCAACCCTCAGGGTGGATTCTCCATGCACAATCCCCCAAGCTGGGTAAGCGGCCGTATTTACTTGTCCATCCGTTTTCTATTCCCATTGTTAAATATTTAGTCTGACGACTTCAACGCAGGAACTGCGCCGGGTTGTTAAGGAAATAAGCAGCCCTCCTCCACAACCCGAGGACCCAGGATGGTCCCTCGACCCGGGCTCCCAAGAGGATCCGGACATATTTGTGGAGCTGATTGATGGAGTGTTCCATCAATTGAGCAAGGACAACGCCTTGGTGGCCATTACGACCGATTACCCAGGGCTAATCCTGACCCCCAAGGTAACTGAGATCAAAGTCCCAATACCCCGTATAGGTGTCCGCCCACTTGTGTTCAGTTTCCTGATTGCAACCGAACTTTGCAGGGGAGGTATTTAAGGTGGAAGGCCGAACCTGCGGCGACAAGCCAACGAGGGGCCGTAGGGCCTCGCGGGCAGAAAAGAAGGGTAGTCCGGACCGAGGCATCAGCGCAAAGGTATGGCGCGCCCCCTTATCCCAGGTGTTATACCTTCGAGGCATATTGACACTCGCGCTCTTTTTAGGACAAAGAGACCTCGCCGGACTACATCCGGAGAGGCTGTCAATCGCGCCTCCACCAGCCAGGCTCCAAAGCCTGGTCAGGAGGCGGAGGCGAACGCAAGGCGAGCGCCAGACGCTCCTCCGACGGAGGATGTGGACGGGTTGTCTGCCACCAACTCTGAGGTGGAGAGTGCCATGAACCACAGGCGTCGCCGGACAATTCTTCGCGACGCTTGTTTCTCCCAAGGGGCGTGAGATGCCTTCAACTCGGGAGATGCGTGTCTCCGTGCCGCTCAAAATGGTCTAGCCAGAGCCATGGAGCAGTATGTAAAAGACATACGGGTAAGAAAATTTTGGTAATTATATGTATATACCAATAGCCCCCGAGACTTGAAACAGTTAGAATAACTGATTTAAGGATCATTTGTGATGCAGGTTCTTATGGAAAAGAATTCCCTACTGTCCAAGGAGCTGGAAGAGTGCAAAGCCCAACTTGAGGCCGCACTAGCGGCGGCAGGGGAGCCCAAGGAGACCCCCTCTGGTAATATACACTTCGAAAGATATGTATTTTGCGAAGCACGGCTTTGGTGTGAATCTGACAAATGAAATTGCAGATGGCACCGGATTGAATCCGGAAAGGCAACACCTCCTACGCCAGCTAAAGGCTGGTGAGAAGGTGCTGACAAAGGTGAGGCAGGAGAAGCACGATCTCCAAGATGCCAACACCAAGCTGGGCGTCGAGCTGAAAGATGTTTGTGCCCAGCTGTCAGACTCCGTGAAGGAGAATCAGCGGCTTCAGCGCGGCATATTTAGTAAGTGCTTGAACAAACTTTTGAAAAAAGTTCGGCGGGGTAGTCAACTAACAGAGCAATGTCTATAGGTGTGCTAACAGGTCTTCCTGCAGAGGAGATGCCCGGTTCTACGGGTGACCTTCTTCCCGAGCTCTCGCAACTGCTCGATCGAGTTCGGCAGGTGATGCAAGGCGTCGCCCAGGCCCTGCGGCCATCAGTCTCCATGTCCGAAGGTCTTGGAGAGCTTGCGGAGAAGCTAAAGGGAGCACGGCGACGCTTCCGATTGTGGAAGATATCAGCCTGCCGTCAAGGCGCTAGGGAGGCCTGGGCCTTGGTGAAGATGCGGTACACAAAGGCTGACCCCAACCACATGGCCGAGGTCGGTCCTGTAGGGCCCGATGGGAAGGAGATCCCTGTAAGTTTAGTATACGGCCAAGTAGAGTTGGCCGCAAAGTATTCCCAGTAGGACTGTAAATTAGACAGCCTGTTAGATGGTATTGAAGAGGAATACAACCAGTCAAAATGACTATGTAATTTAATTGACATTTATAATGCCTTCTAGCCGGATTGTAGATCATTTGTCATGGCCGACCTTTTCGCTTCAGCCTCAGGACCGGTCCGGAGTGTGTCCGAATTCCCATACGGTTATATAGGAACCGGGGAATGCATGGAGACTAGGCGTAGGGGTCATTAGGGCTTGAACAGACAAGTGCCCGACTAGTTATGTTATATTACATGGTTAGTAAGAAACATCTTCCAGGGAGAATAGTTCCGTTAGGGGTTCCTTTCCCTGGGAGGCATGCCCTAAGGTGCATGTCCATGCTACGAAAAGAAACGCGGGAAAAACATCTGGGGGTGTATAGATAAAAATAAAAAAAGATCATCTTTAGTTCACCGACCGAATATTCCCTTAAGAACGCTAGCTTTCGGCTTCACCCAGTCTGAGGTACACGTCCGGCTGACCCGGCAGTAACAATCGCAGAGGTGCTCCCTTTACCACCTAGCTGAACAATCGGGAACGTAGGGGTAAGCACAGGAGCCAGGCAACCTATCTTGGCCAAAACTTAAGTCATATCGATGCATATAATGGTGAATAAAAGGTACATGTGGAAGTGTGACACATGTGTTGGCCATGAAGCCCGTATGAATAAGCTTCTGTTTAAAGAAGCCCCAGGCTTAATGAGCACGGATAACGCGTCACTTGATGAGCTTTTAGAGGCTATAAAAGAGAGAGAGAGAGAGAGAGAGAGAGAGAGAGAGAGAGAGGAATAGAAATGTAAGACAGAAAATATATAAAAAATGGACAGAGGAAGGAGACGAACACAGAGTCCGGTGCTAGGCATAGAATCTTCAGAGACGTGTTGCGTTCCATGGGTTTGCCTCGAGTCGGTTATCCGATGCATCCCGCAGGCGGTACGCCCCACCAGTCAGGACTTGGTCAATTATGAAGGGACCCTCCCACTTGGGCTTGAGTTTGTCCTTTTTCTTGTCTGGTAGTCGTAGAACTAATTCGCCAACGTTGTAATTTTTGGCCCGTACTTCTCTGCTTTGGTACCTTCGAGCCTGTTGTTGATAGAATGCGGAACGGGCTTTTGCCACGTCACGCTCCTCCTCCAATGCGTCCAAGTTGTCCTGCCGATCGAGTTCGGCTTCTCTTTCTTCATACATGCGCACTCGAGGTGAGTCATGAATTATGTCGCAAGGCAAAACTGCCTCTGCGCCGTACACCATAAAGAATGGTGTGTATCCGGTGGTGCGATTCGGCGTGGTCCGCAACCCCCAGAGTACGGAGTCAGCTCCTCTACCCAGTGTGTGTTAGATTCCTTGAGGGACCACTCTAATCTGGGTTTGATGCTGCTCATGATAAGACCATTTGCACGTTCGACCTGGTCGTTAGTTTGTGGGTGATAGACGGAAGCATACTCGAGCTTGATGCCGATGTTTTACACCAGAGTTTTACCTCGTCGGCCGTGAAGTTCGTGCCGTTATCAGTGATGATGCTGTGGGGGACGCCGTAACGGTGTACAACCCCGGATATAAAGTCTATCACTGGTCCGGATTCGGCCGTCTTAACAGGCTTGGCTTCTATCCATTTGGTGAACTTATCCACCATGACCAGTAAGTATTTTTGCTTGTCGGTTCCTCCTTTAAGGGGTCCAACCATGTCAAGCCCCCAGACCGCGAAGGGCCAAGTAATGGGGATAGTTTGGTGGGTTCTAGGTGGCATATGGCTTTGGTTTGCAAAGAACTGGCTACCGGTGCATCGTTGGACTAAGTCCTAAGCGTCTGCCCGGGCCGTCAGCCAATAAAAGCCTGTACAGAAGGCCTTGCTTACAAGGGACCGGGCTGCAGCGTGATGACCGCCGAGTCTGGCATGAATTTCAGCCAGGAGGTTCCGCCCATCATCTTCGGAGATGCACCTTTGAAGGACTCCGGTAGTGCTTTTCTTATAAAGCTCTCCCTCGTGGACTCTGTAGGCTTTATATCACTGCACTAGGCAGCGTGCCTCATTTTGGTCCTCGAGGAGTTCCTGCCTAGTAAGGTAGGCGAGGAATGGTTCTATCCACGGGGCGATGACGGCCATTATTACGTGGGCTGAAGGTGTTATTTAATTGGCAGAGCCTTCGATTGTGTCAGAATGTTCGGTGTCGGGCAGTGCTGTTGGGTCCGGGCTGTTATTGTTCGGCTCCCCTTCCCATACTACGGATGGGTTGAACAGCCTTTCCAAGAAGATGTTGGGGGACTACATCGCGCTTTGCGCCGATGCGTGCCAGGACATCCGCCGCCTGATTATTTTCCCGGGCTATATGGTGAAATTCGAGCCCCTCGAACCGAGCTGACATTTTTAGGACGGCGTTGCGGTAAGCTGCCATTTTTGGATCCTTGGCATCGAAGTCTCCATTTATTTGGGATATTGCGAGGTTCGAGTCCCCGCGCACCTCTAGGCGTTGGATGCCATGGATACTGCCATCCGGAGACCATGTAAAAGGGCCTCATATTCGGTTGCATTGTTGGAGTCTGTGTACATAATCTGTAGTACGTATTGAACTGTGTCTCCTGTGGGGGACGTCAAAACGACGCCAGCCCCCAGTCTGGCCAACATCTTGGAGCCGTCGAAATGCATGATCCAATTTGAATATTCTTTAGGGAGTTCGGCCTCCGTCCATTCTGCGACGAAGTCGGCCAAGACTTGCGATTTGATGGCTCGTCGAGGCTTATAAGTTATGTCGAACGGGAGGAGCTCAATGGCCCATTTTGCAATCCGGCCCGTTGCGTCACGGTTGTTTATAATATCGTTAAGTGGTACTTCCGAGGCTACTGTTATTGAACACTCTTGAAAGTAGTGTCGTAGCTTCCGGGATGCCATGAATACCGCGTACGCAATCTTTTGATAATGCGGGTACCGTGATTTGCAGGGAGTGAGGACAGTGGACACGTAGTAGACCGGCTTTTGAAGGGGGAATTTGTGTCCGTCCGCTTCTTGTTCGACGACGAGTACTGCGCTTACAACCTGATGTGTTGCTGCAATGTATAATAGCATTGGTTCGCCAATGTTTGGCGCGGCCAGGAATGAGTTTGTTGGCAGTATGGCTTTTATTTCGTTGAGTCCGGCCATGGCTGCAACCGTCCATTTGAAGTGTTCGGTGCGCCGAAGGAGGCGGTAAAGGGGTAGGGCCTTTTCTCCCAAGCGGGAGATAAAGCGGCTTAGAGCCGCCACGCATCCGGTTAACTTTTGTATTTGTTTGAGGTCCTTTGGGATATCCAGTTGCGACAGAGCTCGGATCTTGGCTGGATTTGCTTCAATTCCTCTACCGGATACTATGAAGCCTAAGAGCTTTCCGGATGGAACGCCGAAAACGCATTTTTCCGGTTGAGCTTGATGTCGTATGTTCGGAGGTTATCAAATGTGAGCCTCAAGTCGTCTACTAGAGATTCAACATGTCTTGTTTTGACGACCACATCATCTACATATGCCTCCACTGTTTTGCCGATCTGGCTTGCCAGACATGTCTGAATCATGCGCTGATATGTTGCGCCGGCGTTTTTGAGCTCGAAGGGCATTGTGTTGAAGCAGAATGGCCCGTATGGTGTGATAAATGCCGTTGCGGCTTGGTCTGGTTCTGCCATCTTAATTTGATGGTAGCCAGAATATGCGTCAAGGAAACACAACAAATCGTGTCCTGCGGTAGCATCGATAATTTGATCGATGCGGGGGAGGGGGAAGGGATCCTTTGGACAAGCCTTGTTAAGGTCTTTAAAATCAACACACAGGCACCAGGATTTGTCCTTCTTAGGTACCATCACCAGGTTGGCTAGCCAGTCTGTATGTTTTATATCTCTGATGAATCCGGCCTCCAATAGCTTTGCTAGCTCCTCTCCCATGGCTTGTCTCTTAGGTTCGGAAAAACGCCGAAGAGCCTGTTTGACAGGTTTGAATCCTGCTTGGATATTTAAGCTGTGCTCGGCCAGCCTGCGTGGGATTCCTGGCATGTCTGAAGGGTGCCAGGCGAAAATGTCCCAGTTCTCATAGGAACTCTCGTAGTGCGGCGTCGACATTAGGGTTTAACTGTGCCCCGATGGAGGCTGTTTTATTGGGGTCCGTTGGATGGACTTGGAATTTGACTATTTCGTCCGCCGGTTTAAAGGAGATGGACTTGGATCTTTTGTCAAGTACCACATCGTCCCTATTCACCGTAGAGCGCAGCACAGTTAGCTCCTCAGCCGCTAGGGCTTCGGATAGTGCCTCGAGGGCCAGTGCGGCTGTCTTATTTTCGGCGCGGAGTGCTATGTCCAGATCACTAGCGAGAGTGATGATCCCGTTAGGCCCGGGCATCTTGAGCTTCATGTACCCGTAATGGGGTATTTCTTGGAAGACTGTAAACGCTTCCCTCCCTAGCAGAGTGTGATAACCGCTGCTGAATGGAGCCACCTGGAACGTGACCTCTTCGGACCTGTAATTATCCGGCGTGTCGAACACCACATCTAGTGTGATTTTTCCTGTACAGCATGCTTCCTGACTGGGGATTATTCCTCTAAAGGTTGTGCTGCTTCGCTCAATGCGGTTCCAGTCTATTTCCATTTTTTGAAGGGTCTCCTCATAAATGAGGTTCAATCCGCTGCCGCCATCCATGAGTACCTTGGTAAGACGAAAGCCATCTACTATTAGACTGAGGACCAATGCGGCTGGTGCTCGTGCTGTTCGGGATTTAGGTTCATCACTGGCGTTAAAGGTAATAGCCGTGTCACTCCATGGGTTTATTGTTGCTACTTGGTAGGCTTCGGCAAGGCTGCGGAGTGTCCTTTTTCGCATATTATTTGATGCGAAAGTCTCGAAGACTGTTAATACCGTATTGGTGTCTCTGGGGTGCCTTTCTGTGGCCTCCGGAATTAGGACATTTTCGCCAATTTTGGCCACTTGCCAGAGTATCCAACATGCTCTAAGGCTGTGAGTTGGTGTGGCGTCCTGTGTACTATGAATTTTACAGGGTCCGTTAAGCCATCCTTCCAGTATGGTTCCATGCCCTATAGAGGGTTTTTTCTTTTTAGTGCTTGATCCGGGTGACTGGTGATGATGCACCCTTTTATTTCGGACTCGGTTTGTATTCAGGGCCGGATTGTCCCAAAATTTTATTTCGGTTTTCCAGGCGCTTTCCATTGCACAGTATTTTCGTACAATGGACGCCAAGTCAGCGAAGCGTGTAATATCACGGCGACTTATGGCGTTGAGTATTCCCTTGTCCGTGCAATTATTGCAGAAGGTTGAGATTGCGTCTTCCTCGTGGCAGTCCCTTAGCCTGTTCTTAACCAGGAGGAATCTGGCCCAGTAATGATGTACTGTTTCATCGGGTTCTTTCCTGATTTTGGATAGATCGCTTATGTTGGGGTGGGTGGGTGGAATTAAATCCGAAGCCTCACCCCATCTAAGGCTCAGAGGTCGAGGAATTTCCAAACTCAAAAATTTGGATTCCTGGATGTTGTCCAATGAATCAAGCCCGTCGACTGACTCTAAATTCAGGTCTTGAGTGATATCCTCCCCTCTGCGGGTATCCGGCTTGGAGGGATCGGGAATCTGGACGTAGCGAGTCTTTAAGATAGATGAAGGGTCACCGCACTGTCCCTCTACCACGGCAACGTGATGGGTGACTTGGGGAGAGTTAATCTCTCTCAGATCGGGTTTAGACCCAATCTAGTCGTAATCCATGGCGACTCCCAGGGCGGCAAAGCGATCCAAGAGCTCGTTTATGGAGGAGATCTCCATTGGATCTAACTGCTCAGCGAGTTCCGAGCTGACATGAAGATTGTTTTCGATGGCTCGAGAGGTCATCGTCGGCGCAGAAGCCGAACAGGCGGTCATAAGAAAACCACCTAACTGGAGGGTTTGGCCGACAGCCAAAGCTCCCTTAGCAACAGTGCCGTCTTTAAAGACGGGGCGAGGCATCCTTCCTAATGGCGACGAACAGAGGAACACTCAATGATAGCACCAATGGCGGTGTCAAAACCGGCGGATCTCGGGTAGGGGGTCCCGAACTGTGCGTCTAGGCCGGATGGTAACAGGAGGCAAGGGACATGAAGTTTTACCCAGGTTCGGGCCATCTCGATGGAGGTAAAACCCTACGTCCTGCTTGATTAATATTGATGATATGGGTAGTACAACAGTAGATCTACCACAAGATCGAAGAGGCTAAACCCTAGAACCTAACCTATGGTATGATTGTTGATGTGTACGTCGTCCTACGGACTAAAACCCTCCGGTTTATATAGACAGCAGATAGGGTTAGGGTTACATAGAGTCAGTTACAATGGTAGGAGATCTACATATCCGTATCGCCAAGCTTGCCTTCCACGCCAAGGAAAGTCCCTTCCGGACACGGGACGGAGTCCTCAATCTTGTATCTTCATAGTCCAACAGTCCGGCCAAAGGATATAGTCCGGCTGTCCGGACACCCCCTAATCCAGGACTCCCTCAAAGATCTTTATCGTTCAAACCGCACAACAACATACGTTGTTCCCTTTGTAATCGGTATGTTACTTGCCCGAGATTCGATCATCAGTATCATCAGACCTAGTTTAATCTCATTACCGGCAAGTCTCTTTACTCGTTCTATGATGCAACATCCCATAACTAACTCATTAGTCACATTGCTTGCAAGGCTTATAGTGATGTGCATTACCGAGAGGGCCCAGAGATACCTCTCCGACAATCGGAGTGACAAATCCTAATCTTGATCTATGCCAACTCAACAAACACCATTGGAGCTTGAGACACCTATAGAGCATCTTTATAATCACCAAGTTACGTTGTGACATTTGATAGCACACTAAGTGTTCCTCCGGTATTCGGGAGTTGCATAATCTCATAGTCATAGGAACATATATAAGTCATGAAGAAAGCAATAGCAATAAACTAAACGATCAAAGTGCTAAGCTAACAGATGGGTCATGTCAATCACATCATTCTCTAATGATGTGATCCCGTTCATCAAATGACAACTCATGTCCATGGGTAGGAAACTTAACCATCTTTGATTAACGAGCTAGTCAAGTAGAGGCATACTAGTGACACTTTGTTTGTCTATGTATTCACACATGTACTAATTTTCCGGTTAATACAATTATAGCATGAATAATAAACATTTAACATGATATATGGAAATGTAAATAACAACTTTATTATTGCCTCTAGGGCATATTTCCTTCAGATCTGCATATTAATACAGGCATGAATGAAATATTCTAAAACATATCTTACGCTTCATCAAATTTCTTATTGATACAGACGAGATCCTCATCGGCCAGCCCCAGCTTATGCTCGAGCTCGGATACTTTGGCAGCCTGGGCGGTTGCCGCTAACAGTGAAGCCTACGTCTCAACATATAAAAGTACATTATCTCCTGCGAATATTATCGATCCTCTGTTTGCCCTTTTCCAAAAGACGACCAGAGTCTCAGGGGCTACTGTCTATACATAGGAATCTTTTTCATATGGAAAGCGGTCAGGAATATTACATCGCATACCTCGAAGCCTGTTAGCAGGCTAGTGATGCCCTCATTCGGCCTGCTCTTGGCGGACTAAACCTTTTCAATCAACACATCCATCAGGGTGCGGTGCTCCTCCACAACGGAAGCACATTGCAGTGCCTCTATCAGGGTTTTTGGCTCCTCCGGATTAGTGGAGGTTGCAGCGGAAGTTGGCACTCCGCCCTCCCTTGCAGGGGGTCGCCTACTCGTTTCTGGAGCCACTTGGGTTTCCAGAATAGTGTTCGGCTGGGGGCCGGACTGGTCAAGGCCCCCGCCATCAGTCTCCGTGGGGATTGCTCCCCCCTGTGTTTTTGGCAGCCAAGGCATTACCCTCTAGTGTCGCTTCAGCGGCCTCCCGTACCACCCCGTGGCCCGAAGAGGCCCTTCGGGGCAACACTTCGGTGTCGTCTGTGGCGATAGGTGGGGAGGCTCGTGAGGGTGACACACTCTGCATCATCTTCGGGTCCAAAGAATTCCCCTCTAAAGATTGTTGGGGGAGATCGCGGGCCGAACTACACCATATAATGTGTTAAATTACAATCATTAAGATTGGGCATATGAAAGGCACCCTCGTATACTTACAACGCGCCAAGGGGATTCAGCCTCGGGAGCCACTCGGGGATGGCATTAGCATCTGAATCCGAGCCATCCGGGAGGGATATCTTCTCCCACTTGGGCGCATCCGCTTATGGATCTACAGAGGCCACCCTTTTCTTCCTTCTTCCCTTAGGGGGAAAATTGTTCTCTGCCTCCTCCTCCTCTTCATCTTCATCTTCCTCATGGGAGGAGTGAGTTTCATCTCTCTAGACACTACGTATGAAGTAAGGTGGCCTCCTTGCTCTTTTTCTTGGCCTTTTTCTCTGGCGCCCGATAGGGCTCCGGAACCAGCATCTTCATTAACAAAGGATCAGCTGGGTTTTCAGGGAGTGGAGCCGGACACCTGATCTGCTCCGCCTTCTTTGTCCAGCTTTGTTATAAGATGAAGGTCTCAGTACACCCCTTTTTTGATTAAGGAACTGAGTTGTGTTCGAACATATGGCACTTACCGGGGAAGCCGGATGATTGCAGTCAAGGCCGATGTCTTTGGACATCTGTGGCCACGACTTTTGAGTCTTCAAGAGCAGCTTCCAGATTGCTTCGTGTGTCATGCCAAAGAACCGCTACAGGGTCCGCGGCCCTTCTGGATTGAACTCCCACATGCAGAGAGATCGACGTTGGCAGGGAAGGGTTCGGCGGATGAGCATCACCTGGACCACATCAGTGAGGCTGGTGCCCTTCTCAATGATGCTTTTGATGCGCTTTTTCAGCCTCAACACCTTGTTGGATAATCCCCAGTCTAGACCCTTGTTGGTCCACGACGCGAGCTGCAGCGGGGGTCTGGATCTGAAAGCATGAGCGGCCGCCCACTTGGTGCCGCGAGGTTCGGTGATGTAGAACCACTCCTGCTTCCACATCATCATGGTCTCCATAAAAGCCCCTCTGGTCCAGGTAACGTTGGGGAGTTTTCTCACCATGGCGTCGGCGCAATCCGTGTGCTCTCCTTCGACCCCCTTCGGCTTCACGTTGAAAGCCTTGAGCCACAGGCCGAAGTGTGGGGTGATGTGGAGGAATGCTTCACACGCGACGATGAATTCCGAGAAGTGGAGAATGGAGTTTGGGGCTATATCGTGGAAATCTAACCCGTAATAGAACATGAGACCTCGAACAAAGGGGTGGAGGGTTAACCCTAGCCCATGGAGAAAATGAGGGAGGAACACAACCCTCTCACCGGGCTCCGGAGTGGGGATAACTTGCTCTTTGGTATGGAGCCTGTGTCTAATTTCCGCTATCAAGTACCTTGCCTCCTGGAGCTCCTTGATGTCCTTCTCCATTACGGAGGAGGCCACCCACTTGCCCTGAGAGCCGGATCCGGACATGGCTGGAGTGTTTAGTGGGAATAGAACAGATTGAATCTTGGGCGCTGGAGCTCGAGGGCGGATGGGCTGAGGAAGAAGAAGGTGTGGGGTAGGAAGATGGATCCTTATCCTCTTATAAAGGTAGTGAATATCAAGCCCCCCCCCCCCACGGGCCTTAAAGCCCGCCTATTCCCAAGGAGTCGTGCAAACGGCACAGTTGGATTACCCAAACCCGTATTGATGAGAATCCCGCAATAAGAGGACACGATCTCTGTTTTGACAAGACGTGTCAATAGAGGCGGCGCCTCGAGGCGTGGAGCGGGAGGCCACAAAATGGTTCGAAACAATGATAAGGCCACAACATAACATCTCACGGAAAAAGCTGTCAGTGGGCATGACTTGTTTTGTTTAAGTATTTTTTCCTTGTGGTTTAGGGTTGTAACTGATTATATAGAGCCAGATAGAGTTCTTTTGTTCAGCTGCTTTGGAGTATTGAGAGGAGGAAACCTCCTTGCAATGTCGAAGACAATCTGCATGTCGGACACATCGTCATTGAAGCCTGGTGTCGGTGTCAAAACCGGCGGATCTCGGGTAGGGGGTCCTGAACTGTGCGTCTAAGGCGGATGGTAACAGGAGGCAGGGGACACGATGTTTTACCCAGGTTCGGGCCCTCTTGATGGAGGTAAAACCCTACGTCCTGCTTGATTATTCTATATAATATGAGTAGTACAAGAGTTGATCTACCACGAGATCGGAGAGGCTAAACCCTAGAAGCTAGCCTATGGTATGATTGTATATTGTCCTACGGACTAAAACCCTCCGGTTTATATAGACACTAGAGGGGGCTAGGGTTACACAAGGTCGGTTACAAAGGAGGAGATATACATATCCGTATTGCCTAGCTTGCCTTCCACGCCAAGTAGAGTCCCATCCGGACACGGGGCGAAGTCTTCAGTCTCGTATCTTCATAGTCCAACAGTCCAGCCAAAGGATATAGTCTGGCTGTCCAGAGACCCCCTAATCTAGGACTCCCTCAGTAGCCCCTGAACCAGGCTTCAATGATGATGAGTCCGACATGTAGTGTTGTCTTCGGCATTGCAAGGCGGGTTCCTCCTTCGAATACACCACAGAAGAGTTTGAATACAAGGATAGTGTCCGACCCTGCAAAATAAGTTCCACATACCACCGTAGTGAGAATAATATTTCCACAAACCTAATCTGCTCACACGTTTTTCTTTAACCAGCCCCGCACATAACGCGAGGCGTTTTCTTTACACATCTTGTCAAAGCAGAGATCATGCTCCCTTATCAAGGGATTCTCATCAATACGGACGTGGGTAACCCAACCGCGCCACCAATTATGGCGCTTGGGGGATAAGCGAGTTTTACCAGGCTAGTGGGGGCACATAGTTTCGTCCGCCCTTATAAAGGGATAAGATCTCACCTTTTTCTACCCACGCCTTCTTCCTCCTTGCTCATTCATTCTTGCGCACTAGAGCTCCAACGTCCAAGTCCACATCCTTCTCCTCAACTCTCTCCAAACATGTTCGGAGCGGGAGGCAAGTTGATGGCCTCCTCCGTCACGGAGGGACACATCAAAAAGCTACGTGGAGCCGGATACTTAGCCGCGGATATCGCGCACCAGCTGCCAGCCACGGCGCAGGTCATCCCTACCCCGGAACCTCAGAAAAGGGTGGTTTTCCTCCCCCACTTCGTCTGCGGACTTCGGTTTCCCCTCCATCCATTCGTTTGTGGACTCATGTTCTATTACGGGCTGGACTTTCATGATCTGGCTCCAAATTTCATCCTCAACATCTCGGCGTTCATCGTCGTGTGCGAGGCTTTCCTCCGCATCCGACCCCACTTTGGCCCATGGCTAAAGACCTTCAATATCAAGCCGAAGGTGCTGGGCGGCCAACAAGCAGAATGCGGCGGAGCCATGGTGGGCAAAATGGCCAACGTTATATGGCTCGAGGGCTCCTTCATGGAGACCATAAAAGGGTGGCAATCAGGGTGGTTCTACATCACCGAGCCGTGCGACACCAACTGGGCGATCCAGAATCCCCACGCGGCTCACTTCCTGGAAGGAGAAGGGCCTATCCTGGGGTTCATCGGTGGAGCTGGACAGACTCCAGAAGTGTATCCGGACCATAACAAGCAAGAAACTTAGGCTTGTCAACATAGTCCAGGTCATGCTCTTCCGCCGGATCCTCCCGTATCAACAACGGGATTTCAACTTATGGGAGTTCGACCCGGCCCAGCACCAGACTCTCAGCGAGCTCTTTGACACGACGCATAAATACGTCTGGAGGGTGCTGTTCAAGGGCGCCGAGGTCCCTCCCTCTCTCACTGAGGACCGCGGGCTAAGAGCAAAGCGCCTTGCGAATTCGGTAAGTCCTGTACATCTGGTAGGATATTTGTTTCCCATAGCATAACCATGCGCGGGGTCTGAGCTCCCATGCCTTTGACAGGACTGGGTGAAGACATCGGAATAGATTAACTGTCCGGCCCCTCTGCCCGAAGACACTGCGGACGCCCTCCTGACGGAGATGCGGACTCCGGCTCCTTATGAGGTGCCGGAGAAGACCAAGAAGAAGGCCAAGGGAACCCGAAAGAGTTCCCGGCGCTAGGTGGTATCAGACTCATCGTCCGATAATACCGAGACGCACTCCTCCCGTGAAAACGAGGAGAAGGAAGATGAAGATTCTCCCCCTCCAGCCGGGGGAGATAAGAAAAGGAAGGTCGCCCCAACCGGGGAGGCCGAAGGGTCCAAGAAGGGAAGGACTCTCCTTCCGGACTGCTCCACCACCGCCGCCGACAGCGAAGACGAGTGGCTACTCAGGGCCAAGCCCCTGGCGAAGTCGTAAGTATTCGGATACCAGAGTAACTCATAGCATACCTTTCTCGCACTGCTTCTCCTAACGTCAAATATGATTATGCAGTCCGTCCCAAGCCTGTATCGATGCATCATCATTGGACGGTTCCTTGGACTCATTGGACATGAATAGTGATACACTTCCAACCGCCTCCTCTCCTTGCCCTACGGACAACAATGCCGATGTATTGTCTCAAGGGGCACCGAGCCGGGGGGAGACAGTCCCGGAGGTGCCTCAAGGCGACCTTCCGGACTCCAGGAGCAAAGGGAGCAAGGCTCCCGGGGGCTCCAAGTTCGGCCCTCAGCCGAACACCGCGCCGGAACCTCCAGTGGTTCCGGACTCGGGCAGGCGGCCCCCTTCCAAAAGGGGCAAGCCATCCGTGCTGGTGACCTCTGTCCATCCAGAGGCACCGGACGACCTGCTGGGAGCACTTCATGGTGCTTCCATCGACGAAGAGCACCGCACTATTATGAGTGCGGTGATCAAGAAGGTTCAGTCCGCCAAGAGCGGACTGACTGAAGCCTGTGCCAGCCTTCTAACAGGCTTTGAGGTAAGTATTTAAAATATAGGAAAATATTACCGCATAGATAGTAGCCCCTGATTCTCTGTTTGGTGTTCACAAAGAAAAGCCGAATAGAGGATCAAATAATATCTGCAGGAGTCTAATATAAGTATGTCTGTATGCGTATGCAGGCTTCACTGCTGACCTCTGCCGCACTGACTGTGGAGGTCGCCGCACTGAAGCAGGACCTCGAGGGGTCCGAGAAAGAGCTCGTCCTTGCCAAGAGGCAGCTCGAGGAGAACAAAGGTATAATACCTTGTCTATATATAAAAAAGAAAATGTGGTTGCGAAATGACAGGATCATCATGAATATGTCAGGGGCCACGACCGAAGTGGCGACCCTGAAGCAAGCGCTGTCCGAGGCCGAGAACAAAGCGGCCAAGCAGCGCACCGAGCGGGAAAAACAAGAGGCACAGGTGGGCGAGCTGCAGCAAGAGCTCCAGGCTCTCATGAAGAAGCACGAGGCTTTGAAGCTTGACTCGAAGATGCGAGAGTCCGAACTTGCCGCGGCCCTCGAGAGCACAAAGCATGCCAAGGCCGAAGCCCAAAAGGCCCTCCAGGAGATTGAGGCGATGAGGAAGATAGCGATGGGTAAGGCATTCAATATGCAAAGCAAGCATGTGAAAGTAAAGTACTTGTTACTTACCCGAGTCCGGAGCTCTCCAGGAGCACTCGCAGATCTGCCCCGCAGCGTGTCGGATGCCGTGGAATTTTACCAGTCCAAGGAGGGAAGCTCGATGGAGAAGTTGTTCTGGTCTCAGTATACTGGGACCGAACACCCGATGCCTATGAGCGACCAGCTGAAGCAACTGGTCGAGCTGCACAAGGCGGCCGAACAGGCCATGAGGGGCCTTATAGTCCGGCTGTGGCCTAGCGACTCCCTTCCCAATAGCTACTTCGGCCTAGTGAGGCGGCTTGTGGATGCCTGTCCATGGCTGGAAGTCATCAAGCGGTACGTCTGTATCGAAGGTGCCCACGGGGCTTTTCCCCGTGCAAAGGTGCACTGGGCCAAGATGGACGCCGAGAAGCTGGTGAAGGAGGGGCCGCTGCAGGGCAAGGAGCATCGCCACCCCGAGATGTATTATGAGGGTCTCCTGAAGGGTGACCGTCTTGTGGCGGACGAGTGTGCGAAGAATGTAATTTTTGAATGAACTTGCTCATGTGATCCAGTATTATGAAAACTTGTTCATGTGCGCTATGCAACGCTTGTTTGAATTTAAAATATTACCTTATGTGCGGCTGTTTATCAAATCTGAGAGATGGCCAGTCGTCGGCTTCTGCCCCCATGCCACGAGTGCTGGGGTGTTCGGGATAAATCTCAGCACTCTTTTTCCCATTATTGGGTCCTTTGAGGGAGGTTCTCAGCACAACGAACAAGGCAATCAGACTATAATGCTTTATCACTCTCAGTTAGCCATAGAATTCTACAATTTTAAATTTTTGCGAAGCCCCTAGTATTCGGAAGGCCGAATTCGGGGCGCTATACATGCCTTAAGCCGAATAAAGCCGACTCCTCGCTCTAAGTGGCATAAGTCTTTAGGGACTCGAGACCTGTCGAACAGCGACCAACTCTCGCCTTATCATGACAGTCAGTTTTAGCTTTCTCTACTGAGGTGCTTAACCCAGCTGAACCGGGGCACAATCGCAGTAGTTCTCCCAGTGCTACCTTAGCCGATATAGCGGAATGTACGGTACCCAAACATGGGAGCCGGGCAAACCCAACTATTGACCCAAGACATGATTCGGAGCTGATGCATATAATGCTATAAGTTCGGGGTGCCGCACTGTTGAAAGTGTTCGGACTTCTCACGCCGTATTATGGGGTATGATTAAGCCCCTGACATATTGGCCATACCAGAGTGTACGGGTACTGGATGTCATGAATAAATCATATATATATATATATATATATATATATATATATATATATATATATATATATATATATAAAGAAGACTAGAGAATGCGATAATAGTCTAGTGCTATGCATTGTATATTCAAAAAAGGTGCGTCGAAGCAGAATGATACAAGTAGTGCGATAAGAAAAAAGTAGGACTATTTGACATGTCCCCTCCAAGGGCAAGCTGAGGAATGGTATTTAAAGCAAGTATTTCACTCATTATCGGAATCCACCTGGGAGTTCTGTGGTGCGACGTAGCTTTCTGCCTCCTTGGTTGTTGTATCGTGTGTCCGGCAATCGTACTGCCGGACGGGGCTTCCAGAAAGTAAAGTCCTGAAAGAAAGAAAAATAACAAAGCGGGAAGCCCCTAGTGAGGTTGAGCCACGTCTTGGGGCGTGTCGTAGTGGTGCCCCCCTCCCCACCTATGCTCATGGTATTTTCAATGTGTAATTATGTACGCATGGCACGGATTTTGCTGTTTGGCTGGCACTAGGGTGGGGGCCGCATTGCTATGCGAGCTCGGAACATGCCAGGCGGTCTTGTTGCCGATTACTCTAGGCGTGCTTGAAGGTGTCCGGGTCCTTAATCGCCGAACTGGTGGATTGTCTTAAGAGGCTGCTTTTGCGCTTCTGCTGCGAGGGCCGCAGTGTGCTCCTCCGTGCAGAGAGAGCGCTCTGTGTTTCCATTGACTGTGATGACCCCCCGAGGTCCTGGCATCTTGAGCTTGAGGTATGCATAATGCGGTACCGCATTGAATCTTGCAAATGCGGTTCGCCCGAGCAGTGCATGATAGCCACTGCCGAACGACACTATATCGAAGATTAACTCCTCGCTTCGGAAGTTATCCGGAGATCCGAAGACCAATTCCAGTGTGACTGAGCCTGTGCAATGGGCCTCTACACCTGGTATGACGCCTTTGAAGGTCGTTTTTGTGGGTTTGATCCTTGAGGGGTCTATACCCATTTTGCACACTGTGTCCTGATAAAGCAGGTTCAGGCTGCTGCCGCCGTCCATAAGGACTCGAGTGAGGTGAAATTTGTCGATGATTGGGTCTAGGACTAGTGCGGCGAATCCGCCATGACGGATACTAGTGGGGTGGTCCCTGCGATCGAATGTGATCGGACAGGAGGACCATGGGTTGAACTTTGGGGCGACTGGCTCCAATGCATATACGTCCCTTAGCGCACGCTTCCGCTCCCTCTTGGGGATGTGGGTTGCGTATATCATGTTCACCGTCCGCACTTGTGGGGGGAACCTCTTCTGTCCTCCGATGTTCGGCTGCTGGGGCTCCTCCTCGTCATCACTATGTGACCCCTTATCTTTGTTTTCGTCATTTAACTTGCCGGCCTGCTTGAACACCCAACAATCCCTGTTGGTGTGGTTGGCTGGCTTGTCGGGGGTGCCGTGTATTTGGCACGAGCGATCGAGTATACGGTCCAAACTGGACGGGCCCGGAGTGCTTCTTTTGAATGGCTTTTTCCACTGACCGGGTTTAGAGCCCTTGAATCCGGCATTAA
This sequence comes from Triticum dicoccoides, assembly GCF_002162155.2. Classification (NCBI taxonomy): domain Eukaryota; kingdom Viridiplantae; phylum Streptophyta; class Magnoliopsida; order Poales; family Poaceae; genus Triticum; species Triticum dicoccoides. Next base: position 65,972,128 of record NC_041380.1, on the reverse strand, counting down.
CTACTGTATCCTCGGTATTGTCGCTGTTGATGTGGCGCTTGTGTTTGTTGCGATGTGACCTGCCATTGCCATCCTTGGTATCCGAAGTACCATGGTTCTTTGATATGTTATTGCTGTGAGCCAGCCAGCTGTCTTCTCCCGCGCAAAAGCGGGTCATTAGTGTCGTGAGGGCTGCCATAGATTTCGGCTTTTCCTGGCTGAGGGAGTCCTGGATTAGGGGGTCTCCGGACAGTCGGACTACATCCATTGGCCGGACTGTTAGACTATGAAGATACAAGATTGAAGACTTTGTCTCATGTCCGGATGGGACTCTACTTGGCGTGGAAGGCAAGCTAGGCAGCACGAATATGGATATCTCCTCCTTTGTAACCGACCTTGTGTAACCCTAACCCTCTCCAGTGTCTATATAAACCGAAGGGTCTTAGTCCGTAGGACAACAACCATAACATACAATCATACCATAGGCTAGCTTCTAGGGTTTAGCCTCTCTGATCTCGTGGTAGATCTACTCTTGTACTACCCATACCATCAATATTAATCAAGCAGGGCGTAGGGTTTTACCTCCATCGAGAGGGCCCGAACCTGGGTAAAACATCGTGTCCCCTGCCTCCTGTTACCATCCGTCCTAGACGCATAGTTCGGGACTCCCTACCCGAGATCCGCCGGTTTTGACACCGACATTGGTGCTTTCATTGAGAGTTCCTCTGTGTTGTCGCCGTTAGGCTTGATGGCTCCTACTAACATCGACAGCGATGCGGTCCAGGGTGAGACTTTTCTCCTCGGATAGATCTTCGTATTCGGTGACTTAGCACTGCGGGCTAATTTGCTTGGCCATCTGGAGCAGATTGAAAGCTATGCCCCTGGCCATTAGGTCAGATTTGGAAGTTTAAACTACACGGCCAACATCCGCGGAGACTTTATCTTCGACGCATTCGAGCCACAGCCGGGTGCGCCGCACTATTGTGACGGGTATGACCTAGCTCTGCCGCCGAACAGTACCCCAGAGGCCGCGCCCGCATTAGCTCCGACCCTTAGCTCGGAGCCAACTGCGCCAATCGAGGACGGTGGCTAGACAACGCCTCAGGGGCTGCAGTCTCGATGGCGATCGAGCCAAACACCAGCATAATCCTTTGCGTAGCCCGTGACTCCAAGGTGCCGGACTCTTTTTCGGACTCCGAACCATGTACGCCCCTGCCAATCGAATCCGATTGGGCGCCGATCATGGAATTCACCGCCGCGGATATCTTTCAATAGTCGCCCTTCGGCGACATTCTGGATTCACTAAGGTCTCTCTCTTTTTCAGGAGAGCCCAGGCCGGATTATGGCCAACAGGATTGGGATGCGGACGACGAAGAAATTTGACGCCCGCCCACCACCCACTTAATAGCCACTGTCGATGACTCAACCGACATGCTCGACTTCGACTCCGAAGACATCGACGGTATGGACGATGATGCGGGAGGCGAAGAGGAACCACCGCCCATAGGGCGCTGGATGTCCAGTTCATCATATGACGTATACATCATGGACACACCAAAAGAAGATGACAACGAGGAACGGAAGGACGCACCGAAGGCTTGCCCCCTCGAGAAGCAGTCAAAGCGGCGGCGCAAGTGCCGCCCCAAATCCCGCCTCGGCAGAAATAACGATCATACAGACCCAGCGTTGGAGCAGGGCGAACCACTGCCGGACCACGGCAATACGGAGAATCAAACCGAACAAACCAATTCTGTCAAAGATAATAGTCCGGCCAACATAACGCCAGACAGGCACCTGGAGCAGAAGAATGCACGTTAAAGGCTTGTTGCCACCCCGAGGAGTCTGAAAAAGCGGAAGCAAAGGCTCAAGGCTGCACAGGACACACTCCAAATCAAATGGAGTAAAGTACTCAACACAGCAGCGAAGTACGGCGACAATCGCCCCACCAAGAGCTACCCAAAGAGGAAATTGCTACCTGAATTCGATAGGGAGGCCTCAGACCCCCCACAACAAAAAATCAAAACAGCCACCTGGCCGAATAGACGACCTCACAGCCAACATAGAGCGGCAAACAATGCCACTCACAAGACAATACGCGATCCATGCGAGGGCTCGCACCAAAAGGATGGCGCAACCAGATCCATCTATGGACCACGCAAGCGCGCCCCAGCATACAATGCAACACAACAAACATCCAAACAACGCGGTACACCCAGATACAGGGGTGCCGCACACCCCCTATGTTTCACCGATGAGGTGCTGGACCATGAATTTCCAGAGGGATTCAAACCCGTAAACATAGAGGCATACGACGGAACAATAGGCTCTGGGGTCTGGATTGAGGACTATATCCTCCATATCCATATGGCTCGAGGAGATGTTCTCCACGCCATCAAGTACTTACCCCTCAAGCTCAAAGGGCCAGCTCGTCACTGGCTTAAAAGCCTCCCCGAAAACTCCATTGGAAGCTGGGAAGAGCTCGAAGACGCTTTTTGGGAAAATTTTCAAGGGACTTATGTCAGACCTCCGGACACGGATGATTTGAGTCATATAACTCAACAACCTGGAGAGTCAGCCCGAAAACTTTGGAACATGTTTCTTACTAAAAAGAACCAAATTGTCGACTGTCCGGACGCCGAAGCCTTGGCAGCTTTTAAGCATAGTGTCCGTGACGAATGGCTCGCCAGACACCTCGGCCAAGAAAAGCCAAGAACAATGGCAGCATTAACAAGCCTCATGACCCGCTTTTGTGCGGGTGAGGACTGTTGGGGAACGTTGCAGAAAACAAAAATTTTCCTACTCGTTTCACCAAGATCATCTAGGAGTTCATCTAGCAACGAGTGATTAGATGCATCTACATACCTTTGTAGATCGCGAGCGGAAGCGTTCAAAAGAACGGTGATGATGTAGTCGTACTCGACGTGATCCAAATCACCGATGACCAGCGCCGAACGGACGGCACCTCCGCGTTCAACACACGTACGGGACGGGAGACGTCTCCTCCTTCTTGATCCAGCAAGGGGGAAGGAGAGGTTGATGAAGATCCAGCAGCACAACGGCGTGGTGGTGGATGCAGGGCGTCACAGCAGCAGGGCTTCGCCGAGACTACGAGGGAGAGACGTAACGGGGGGGAGGTGGAGGCGCCAGGGGCTGGTGTATGAAGTCCCTCCTCTCCCCCACTATATATAGGGGTGCCAAGGGGGGTGGCCGGCCCTAGTAGATGAGATCTACTAGGGGGGGCGGCGGCCTAGGGGAGGTTTCCCTCCCCCCCAAGGCACCTAGGGGTGCCTTCCACCACTAGGACTCCTCCTAGGGGGAAACCCTAGGCGCATGGGCCTATAGGGGCTGGTGCCCTTGGCCCATATAGGCCAAGGCGCACCCCCTACAGCCCATGTGGCCCCCCCGGGACAGGTGGCCCCACCCGGTGGACCCCCGGGACCCTTCCGGTGGTCCCGGTACAATACCGATAACCCCGAAACTTGTCCCGATGCCCGAAATAGCACTTCCTATATATAATTCTTTACCTCCGGACCATTCCGGAACTCCTCGTGACGTCCGGGATCTCATCCGGGACTCCGAACAACATACGGGTTTCTGCATATACATATCTTTATAACCCTAGCGTCACCGAACCTTAAGTGTGTAGACCCTACGGGTTCGGGAGACAAGCAGACATGACCGAGACGACTCTCCGGTCAATAACCAACAGCGGGATCTGGATACCCATGTTGGCTCCCACATGCTCCACGATGATCTCATCGGATGAACCACGATGTCGAGGATTTAATCAATCCAGTACGCTATTCCCTTTGTCTATCGATATGTTACTTGCCCGAGATTCGATCGTCGGTATCCCAATACCTCGTTCAATCTCGTTACCGGCAAGTCACTTTACTCGTACCGTAATGCATGATCCGGTGACCAGACACTTGGTCACTCTGAGCTCATTATGATGATGCATTACCGAGTGGGCCCAGTGATACCTCTCCGTCATACGGAGTGACAAATCCCAGTCTTGATCCATGTCACCCAACAGACACTTTCGGAGATGCCCGTAGTCTACCTTTATAGTCACCCAGTTACGTTGTGACGTTTGGCATACCCAAAGCACTCCTACGGTATCCGGGAGTTACACGATCTCATGGTCTAAGGAAAAGATACTTTGACATTGGAAAACTCTAGCAAACGAACTATACGATCTTGTGCTATGTTTAGGATTGGGTCTTGTCCATCACATCATTCTCCTAATGATGTGATCTCGTTATCAATGACATCCAGTGTCCATAGTCAGGAAACCATGACTATCTGTTGATCAACGAGCTAGTCAACTAGAGGCTCACTAGGGACATGTTGGTGTCTGTTATTCACACATGTATTACGATTTCCGGATAACACAATTATAGCATGAATAAAGACAATTATCATGAACAAGGAAATATAATAATAATGCTTTTATTATTGCCTCTAGGGAATATTTCCAACAGTCTCCCACTTGCACTAGAGTCAATAATCTAGTTACATTGTGATGAATCGAACACCCATGGAATTCTGGTGTTGATCATGTTTTGCTCTAGGGAGAGGTTTAGTCAACGGATCTGCTACATTCAGGTCCGTATGTACTTTACAAATCTCTATGTCTCCATCTTGAACATTTTCACGAATGGAGTTGAAGCGACGCTTGATGTGCCTTGTCTTCTTGTGAAACCTGGGCTCCTTGGCAAGTGCAATAGCTCCAGTGTTGTCACAGAAGAGCTTGATCAGCCCCGACGCATTGGGTATGACTCCTAGGTCGGTGATGAACTCCTTCACCCATATTGCTTCATGTGCTGCCTCCGAGGCTGCCATGTACTCCGCTTCACATGTAGATCCCGCCACGACGCTTTGCTTGCAACTGCACCAGCTTACTGCCCCACCATTCAAAATATACACGTATCCGGTTTGTGACTTAGAGTCATCCAGATCTGTGTCGAAGCTAGCGTCGACGTAACCCTTTACGACGAGCTCTTCGTCACCGCCATAAATGAGAAACATTTCCTTAGTCCTTTTCAGGTACTTCAGGATATTCTTGACCGCTGTCCAGTGTTCCTTGCCGGGATTACTTTGGTACCTTCCTACCAAACTGACGGCAAGGTTAACATCAGGTCTGGTACACAGCATGGCATACATAATAGAACCTATGGCTGAGGCATAGGGGATGACGCTCATCTCTTCTATATCTTCTGCCGTGGTCGGACATTGAGCTGAGCTCAATTTCATACCTTGTAACACAGGCAAGAACCCCTTCTTGGATTGATCCATATTGAACTTCTTCAATATCTTATCAAGGTATGTGCTTTGTGAAAGACCTATGAGGCGTCTCGATCTATCTCTATAGATTTTGATGCCTAATATATAAGCAGCTTCTCCAAGGTCCTTCATTGAAAAACTTTTATTCAAGTAGGCCTTGATGCTGTCCAAGAGTTCTATATCATTTCCCATCAAAAGTATGTCATCTACATATAATATGAGAAATGCTACAGAGCTCCCACTCACTTTCATGTAAACGCAGGCTTCTCCATAAGTCTGTGTAAACCCAAACGCTTTGATCATCTCATCAAAGCGAATGTTCCAACTCCGAGATGCTTGCACCAGCCCATAAATCGAGCGTTGGAGCTTGCACACTTTGTCAGCATTCTTAGGATCGACAAAACCTTCCGGCTGCATCATATACAATTCTTCCTTAAGGAAACCATTAAGGAATGCCGTTTTGACGTCCATTTGCCATATTTCGTAATCATAGAATGCGGCAATTGCTAACATGATTCGGACGGACTTCAGCTTCGCTACCGGTGAGAAAGTCTCATCGTAGTCAACCCCTTGAACTTGTCGATAACCCTTAGCGACAAGCCGAGCTTTATAGATGGTCACATTACCATCCGCATCTGTCTTCCTCTTAAAGATCCATTTATTTTCTATGGCTCGCCGCTCAACGGGCAAGTCAGTCAAAGTCCATGCTTTGTTTTCATACATGGATCCTATCTCGGATTTCATGGCTTCTAGCCATTTGTCGGAATCCGGGCCCGCCATCGCTTCTTCATAGTTCGAAGGTTCACCGTTGTCTAACAACATGATTTCCAAGACAGGGTTGCCGTACCACTCTGGTGCGGAACGTGTCCTTGTGGACCTTCGAATTTCAGTAGGGGCTTGATCAGAAGTATCTTGATCATTGTCATTAACTTCCTCTCTAGTCGGTGCAGGCACCTCAGGAACATTTTCTTGAGTTGCGCCATTTTCCGGTTCAAGAGGTAATACTTCATCAAGCTCTACTTTCCTCCCACTTACTTCTTTCGAGAGAAACTCTTTCTCCAGAAAGGACCCATTCTTGGCAACAAAGATCTTGCCTTCGGATCTGAGGTAGAAGGTGTACCCAATAGTTTCTTTTGGGTATCCTATGAAGACGCATTTTTCCGATTTGGGTTCGAGCTTTTCAGGTTGAAGTTTCTTGACATAAGCATCGCATCCCCAAACTTTTAGAAACGACAGCTTAGGTTTCTTCCCAAACCATAATTCATACGGTGTTGTCTCAACGGATTTCGACGGTGCCCTATTTAAAGTGAATGCGGCAGTCTCTAAAGCATAGCCCCAAAAAGAAAGCGGTAAATCGGTAAGAGACATCATAGATCGCACCATATCTAACAGAGTGCGATTACGACGTTCGGACACACCATTACGCTGAGGTGTTCCAGGCGGCGTGAGTTGTGAAACTATTCCACATTTTCCTAAGTGTGCCCCAAACTCGTGACTCAAGTATTCTCCTCCACGATCTGATCGTAGAAACTTGATTTTCCTGTCACGTTGATTTTCAACCTCACTCTGAAATTCCTTGAACTTTTCAAAGGTTTCAGACTTGTGTTTCATTAAGTAGATATACCCATACCTACTTAAATCATCAGTGAGGGTGAGAACATAACGATAGCCACCGCGAGCCTCAACACTCATTGGACCGCACACATCAGTATGTATGATTTCCAATAAGTCGGTTGCTCGCTCCATTGTTCCTGAGAACGGAGTCTTGGTCATTTTACCCATAAGGCATGGTTCGCACGTGTCAAATGATTCATAATCAAGAGACTCTAAAAGTCCATAAGCATGGAGCTTCTTCATGCGTTTGACACCTATGTGACCAAGGCGGCAGTGCCACAAGTATGTGGGACTATCATTATCAACCTTACTTCTTTTGGTACTCACATTATGAACATGTGTAGCATCACGTTCGAGATTCATAAAGAATAAACCATTCACCATAGGAGCATGACCATAAAACATATCTCTCATAAAAATGGAACAACCATTATTCTCAGATTTAAAAGAGTAGCCATCTCGAATTAAACGAGATCCCGATACAATGTTCATGCTCAAAGCTGGCACTAAATAACAATTATTAAGGTTTAAAACTAATCCCGAAGGGAGATGCAGAGGCAGCGTGCCGACGGCGATCACATTGACCTTGGAACCATTCCCGACGCGCATCGTCACCTCGTCCTTTGCCAGTTTCCGCTTATTCCGCAGCCCCTGCTTTGAGTTACAAATGTGAGCAACTGCACCGGTATCAAATACCCAGGAGCCACTACGGGCACTAGTAAGGTACACATCAATTACATGTATATCACATATACCTTTTGTTTTGCCGGCCTTCTTATCCGCTAAGTACTTAGGGCAGTTCCGCTTCCAGTGACCGCTTCCCTTGCAATAAAAGCACTCAGTCTCGGGCTTGGGTCCATTCTTTGGCTTCTTCCCGGCAGCTTGCTTGCCGGGCGCAGCAACCTCCTTGCCGTCCTTCTTGAAGTTCCTTTTACCCTTGCCTTTCTTGAACTTAGTGGTTTTATTGACCATCAACACTTGATGTTCCTTCCTGACTTCTACCTCTGCTGATTTCAGCATAGCAAATACTTCAGGAATGGTCTTTTCCATCCCCTGCATATTGAAGTTCATCACAAAGCTCTTGTAGCTTGGTGGAAGCGACTGGAGGATTCTGTCAATGACTGCATCGTCCGGGAGATTAACTCCCAGCTGAGTCAAGCGGTTATGCAACCCAGACATAGTGAGTATGTGCTCACTGACAGAACTGTTTTCCTCCATCTTACAGCTGAAGAATTTGTCGGAGACTTCATATCTCTTGACCCGGGCATGAGCTTGGAAAACCATTTTCAGCTCTTCGAACATCTCATGTGCTCCATGTCTCTCAAAACGCTTTCGGAGCCCCGGCTCTAAGCTGTAAAGCATGCCGCACTGAACGAGGGAGTAGTCATCGAAACGTGCCTGCCAAGCGTTCATAACATCTTGTTCTGCAGGGAGAACGGGTGCGTCACCAAGCGGTGCTTGTAGGACATAATCTTTCTTGGCAGCTATGAGGATGATCCTCAGGTTCCGGACCCAGTCCGTATAGTTGCTGCCATCGTCTTTCAGCTTGGTTTTCTCTAGGAACGCGTTGAAGTTGAGGACTACGTTGGCCATTTGATCTACAAGACATATTGTAAAATATTTAGACTAAGTTCATGATAATTAAGTTCAACTAATCAAATTATTAGTGAACTCCCACTTAGATTAGACATCCCTCTAGTCATCTAAGTATTACATGATCCAAGTTAAACTAGACCGTGTCCGATCATCACGTCAGACGGACTAGTCAACATCGGTGAACATCTTCATGTTGATCGTATCTTCTATACGACTCATGCTCGACCTTTCGGTCTTCTGTGTTCCGAGGCCATGTCTGTACATGCTAGGCTCGTCAAGTAAACCTAAGTGTTTGCATGTGTAAATCTGTCTTACACCCGTTGTATGTGAACGTCTGAATAAAACACCCGATCATCACGTGGTGTTTCGAAACAACGAACTGTCGCAACGGTGCACAGTTAGGGGGAACACTTCTTGAATTTATTGTGAGGGATCATCTTATTTACTACCGTCGTTCTAAGTAAACAAGATGCAAAACATGATAAACATCACATGCAATCAAATAATAAACGTGACATGATATGGCCATTATCACATAGCTCCTTTGATCTCCATCTTGGGGCTCCATGATCATCTTGTCACCGGCTTGACACCATGATCTCCATCATCATGATCTCCATCATCGTGTCTCCATGAAGTTGCTCGCCAACTATTACTTCTACTACTATGGCTAACGCGTTTAGCAATAAAGTAAAGTAATTTACATGGCGTTTCTTGATGACACGCAGGTCATATAAAAGAATAAAGACAACTCCTATGGCTCCTGCCGGTTGTCATACTCATCGACATGCAAGTCGTGAATCCTATTACAATAGCATGAACATCTCATACATCACATATAGATCATTCATCATTCATCACAACTTTGGCCATATCATATCACAAACCACTTGCTGCAAAAACAAGTTAGACGTCCTCTAATTGTTGTTGCAAGTTTTACGTGGCTGAATTAGGGTTCTAGCAAGAACGTTTTCTTACCTACGTTAAAGCCACAACGTGATTTGTGAACTTCTATTTACCCTTCATAAGGACCCTGTTCATCGATTCCGCTCCAACTAAAGTAGGAGAGACAGACACCCGCCAGCCACCTTATGCATCTAGTGCATGTTAGTCGGTGGAACCGGTCTCACGTAAGCGTACGTGTAAGGTTGGTCCGGGCCGCTTCATCCCACAATACCGCTGAAGCAAGAAAGGACTAGTAACGGCAAGAAAGTTGACAAATCTACGCCCACAACAAATTGTGTTATACTCGCGCAAGAAGAACTACGCATAGACCTAGCTCATGATGCCACTGTTGGGGAACGTTGCAGAAAACAAAAATTTTCCTACTCGTTTCACCAAGATCATCTAGGAGTTCATCTAGCAACGAGTGATTAGATGCATCTACATACCTTTGTAGATCGCGAGCGGAAGCGTTCAAAAGAACGGTGATGATGTAGTCGTACTCGACGTGATCCAAATCACCGATGACCAGCGCCGAACGAACGGCACCTCCGCGTTCAACACACGTACGGGACGGGAGACGTCTCCTCCTTCTTGATCCAGCAAGGGGGGAGGAGAGGTTGATGAAGATCCAGCAGCACGACGGCGTGGTGGTGGATGCAGGGCGTCACAGCAGCAGGGCTTCGCCGAGACTACGAGGGAGAGACGTAACGGGGGGGAGGTGGAGGCGCCAGGGGCTGGTGTATGAAGTCCCTCCTCTCCCCCACTATATATAGGGGTGCCAAGGGGGGTGGCCGGCCCTAGTAGATGAGATCTACTAGGGGGGGCGGCGGCCTAGGGGAGGTTTCCCTCCCCCCCAAGGCACCTAGGGGTGCCTTCCACCACTAGGACTCCTCCTAGGGGGAAACCCTAGGCGCATGGGCCTATAGGGGCTGGTGCCCTTGGCCCATCTAGGCCAAGGCGCACCCCCTACAGCCCATGTGGCCCCCCGGGGACAGGTGGCCCCACCCGGTGGACCCCCGGGACCCTTCCGGTGGTCCCGGTACAATACCGATAACCCCGAAACTTGTCCCGATGCCCGAAATAGCACTTCCTATATATAATTCTTTACCTCCGGACCATTCCGGAACTCCTCGTGACGTCCGGGATCTCATCCGGGACTCCGAACAACATTCGGGTTTCTGCATATACATATCTTCATAACCCTAGCGTCACCGAACCTTAAGTGTGTAGACCCTACGGGTTCGGGAGACAAGCAGACATGACCGAGACGACTCTCCGGTCAATAACCAACAGCGGGATCTGGATACCCATGTTGGCTCCCACATGCTCCACGATGATCTCATCGGATGAACCACGATGTCGAGGATTTAATCAATCCAGTACGCTATTCCCTTTGTCTATCGATATGTTACTTGCCCGAGATTCGATCGTCGGTATCCCAATACCTCGTTCAATCTCGTTACCGGCAAGTCACTTTACTCGTACCGTAATGCATGATCCGGTGACCAGACACTTGGTCACTCTGAGCTCATTATGATGATGCATTACCGAGTGGGCCCAGTGATACCTCTCCGTCATACGGAGTGACAAATCCCAGTCTTGATCCATGTCACCCAACAGACACTTTCGGAGATGCCCGTAGTCTACCTTTATAGTCACCCAGTTACGTTGTGACGTTTGGCATACCCAAAGCACTCCTACGGTATCCGGGAGTTACACGATCTCATGGTCTAAGGAAAAGATACTTTGACATTGGAAAACTCTAGCAAACGAACTATACGATCTTGTGCTATGTTTAGGATTGGGTCTTGTCCATCACATCATTCTCCTAATGATGTGATCTCGTTATCAATGACATCCAGTGTCCATAGTCAGGAAACCATGACTATCTGTTGATCAACGAGCTAGTCAACTAGAGGCTCACTAGGGACATGTTGGTGTCTGTTATTCACACATGTATTACGATTTCCGGATAACACAATTATAGCATGAATAAAGACAATTATCATGAACAAGGAAATATAATAATAATGCTTTTATTATTGCCTCTAGGGCATATTTCCAACAAGGACAACTGGCTAGCCAGATGCAGCACCAGCGACTACAGTACATCTGGAGTTAGAGATGGAAACAGGAAATCACGGCGCAACGGCAATAACAAACGCCGGAATAAAGAAGACAGCACGAAGAGCACGGAAGTAAACACCGGATTCGAAAGCTCTCGGCCAGGTCACCAAAAGCCGCCCTCTAAAGGCGCCAAAGATGAACTGTCCAGCCTAAACAAAATTCTGGACCAAATATGTCAGATCCATAGCACCCCTAGTAAACCTGCTAATCATACCCATAAAGAATGTTGGGTCTTCAAGCAGTCCAGCAAGCTCAACGCCATACACAAGGGGGAGGATACACCAAGCGAAGACGAGGATGAGCCTCTCAAGCAAGACACTGGGGAACAAAAGAAATTTCCACCAGAAGTCAAAACAGTAAACGTGTTACACGTGATAAAGGGAAGAAACAAAGCGGCACTCCCAGAAAAATATGCCCAAGGGCCTATCACCACGGAGTCCTGCCACTGGTCGTCTCAACCGATCACTTTCGACCATTGTGATTACTCAGCAAGTATCCGGCGTGCAGGATGGGCTCCCCTGGTATTAGACCCTATAATTGACGGATACCACTTCACATGAGTCCTGATGGACGGTGGTAGCAGTCTAAACCTGATATATCAGGATACAATCCGCGAAATGGGGATAGACCCAACAAAAATTTGCAATAGCAATACTACCTTTAAAGGAGTAGCGCCAGGCCCAGGGGCTCATTGCACGGGCTCCCTGCTATTAAAGGTTATATTCGGCTTCCCCGATAACTTCCGTAGCGAACATTTAACCTTCAACATCGCTCCGTTCCAAAGTGGCTATCAAGCACTACTCGGACGCGAAGCTTTCGCTCGCTTTAATGCAATACCGCACTACTCTTCCCTCACACTCAAGTAAACAGAAGTATTAAGCGATCATTGCGCGCCGAAGAGAGTGCGGCTGCCTTGGCAGCCGCACACTAAAAATGGCCTCACCAACTAAAGCATTTAACAGGTCGTCAAGACCTCGGACATGGTTAGTCGAGTCGAGCGCAGCTATATGTAATTTATACCGGATCAATGGTCACACCCCTATTACAAATACAAGGGGCTCAACGCACGCAGACAAGTGGCAATTTTTACTCATCTTGAATTATATATGGTTTCTTTAAAAACTATCTTTTCGCACGACAACTTTTTCACCTAAGTTCCTCTCTTTTACAGATGGTCATCTTGCTACACCCGTCCTGGATACGGCACAATGGAGACACAGGCACAGACGTGCAACAGGGACCCGCTCCAAGGATTCTTTTTAGATTAAGACCCTGCGTAAACCTTTTTTTACTGTCTCTTGTTGATACATATCCACCGAATTCTTAGCACAGTTGAGAAGGATGCTGACGTCTTGGCATGTGGCCACATCAGAATAATGCACGTACCTGGACACAAGGGGCTTCTTACGAAGGGCACTATTTAGGCCCGGTTTATACCATAAATGCTGAATACCTTAGGGAGTGTTCGGCGTCACGAGTTTGGCCTTATATGCATCAGCTCCGAATCATTGTCTTTGGTCAAATGTTGGGTTTGCCCGGCTCCTCCGTTTTGGTGCCTTACGTTCCTCTTTACCGGCTAAGGTAGCACCAAGAGAACTACTGCGATTGTGCCCTGGTTCATCCGGACGAGCACCTTAGTAGAGAAAGCCGAAAACTGACTGTCATGATATAGTGTGAGACTGGTCAACCACTCGATGACCTATCGGAATGTTATAATTCCTCCGCCTTAACGAAGGGCCGTTTTCCGGCCAGGCATGTACGCACCCCACGATCGAGAGAGTGCGGAGCCACCAGGGGCTATCTAGTAGCCCCACTCTCAAACTCCTATGGCTAAGTGAAAGTGTTAAAGCATTATAGTCTGGTTGCCTCGCTCGCTACGCTATCACCTCCTTAATAGGACTAAGACGTTGGATTAAGTGTGAACACACGTTTTTTGCGAGCACCTCCGCATTATATGTGTGGGGTTTGAAGCCGACGGCTGCAATCTTTCAGGTTATACACATGTATACATAAACGGCCGCACAGGAGGCATCATACTACTTTCAGGCAAAAGTATAAACATAGCCTTATAAAAACTTCATAAAAGCATTGTGTTTACAATGAGAATACATATCACTCAAACATAATATTCTTCGAGCACTGGGCCTCTATCAAACGAGCACCCTCGAGAACCTCCTCAAAATAATGCTCGGCAGCCACTCGGCCTATGGCCGAACCCTGCGCCGCAACAGTGGTAGCGTCCATCTCCGCCCAGTTTTCACACCCTAGCTAGTTCAAGCATTAGAATGTGCATCATGTCTATTTTTCTCTAAAATTTGAAATGGGGATGAGAGAACCCCCAACACCCCCTGGAAACAACTAGGGTTTACTAAAATTATTTTGAATGAACCTGAAATGCCCTTCTAAAAAGTTCACCCTCTTTGTCCTGGGTTAGAACCTCTGGAAAAACTGGTGCACATTTTTCTAGGTCAACAGAAGATCATTGAATTAAATCATAAGTATTTGAATTTGGGCATTTAAATGCTATAAAATAATTTAAATGCTCAAATAATTCTGGAAATAAATGTTTGCTGTTGGAAATAACCTAAACAGAGCCCACAATTATTTTCAGGCTTTTTGGAAACGTTTTAGTATTTTTAATAAAGCCCAACAATTGCAGTTAAATAGAAAACAGAAACAAATTTACAAAAAAAAGAGAGAAGGAAGCCACCTGGGCCTTACCTGAGCTGGCCAGCCCACCTGGCTCGGCCCAGCCTACTAGCTTCGCTAGTCGTTGTCCTCCTCGCGCTAGAAGGACGCGGAGCGCATGGCCGGCACCCGCGGCCACACGCCGGCCACCTCCTGCTTCCGCCAACGCCTGGAGACGCCTAGAGGTGCCACGCGACCCCCACGTCCCCCTCTCATCCTCGCTCACTCTCCCCCTCGTCTCCCTCTCTCTCCCCCGTGATGGCCGAGCGCGAACCTCGCCGCCGATCGCCGTAGTTGCCACCACAGCCACTCCCTCGCCCCTCCGATGAGCCCAATAGCTCCGCCTCGTCGCCCTGGACCTCTTCGCCGACCCACGCGACCCCAAACACCGCCGAACGCCGTCTACGCCCTCGTCTTCAACCTCGGGCACCCGAGCCGTCTCCGGCCGATTCACCATCGCCAGGACCTCCCCGAGCTCGCTGACCCCCTCCCCGACTCCGTTGTGAGCTCCTCTTCCTTTCCCCCTAGCTCCCGTGCTCGTTTGGCCTCTGTAGCCGCCGTTTCCACTGCACCCGAGAGCTCCCCGCTGTCGGCCATGGCGCAGTCGTGTCCAGAGCCACAGTGGCTCGAAGCCAAGCTCGCCGTTGTGCTCAGTGCAGCACCAGGAGCCCGTAGCCGCCACCAGTTCTTCCTCCCGTGCACTGTAGCGTCGAAACCCACCCCGTCCGAACTCCGGCCGCCGCCATGAGCTCGATTCCGGCGAGCTCGCTCCACCCCAGCTCCTCCCACTTGCCCCACTAGATGCGCACGAGCCCCAGCTACGCGTAGCACATCTCCGCCGTCGATTTGGTCACCGGAGGACCAAATCCGAAGCCCTCCGCCGTCTCGGCCTCGCCGGCGGCTCAACGCCGGCGAGTTTGACCCAGTTTGACCCCTGGGTGGGCCCAGGTAGACCCCCCTGAGTCTATGACAGGTGGGGCCGGTCTGCTAACTAAATTAGGATTAGTTTTAATTAATTTTAATTAAATCAGTCACTGACATGTGGGCCCAGGCCCCACTGACAGCTAATTAGTGTTAATCTAACCCTGTTAATTAGCTGAGAGGCTGACAGCAGGGGCCCACCAGTCAGGTTTGACCTGGGCTGGCGCCTTTGACCTGCTGAGGTCAGCATGACGCAATGCTGACATAGTAATGCATTTTCTGGATTTATTTTTATTCAGGAATTTCCAAAAAATAGTCAAAACTTCTAAAAATCATAGAAAATCAACCATAGCTCCAAATGCAAAGATTTATATACGAAAAATGATCAGAAAAATTCAATCTATCCATCTGTAATGGTTTCATGCATGACAAAACAAGTTTACCCTGCTATTTAAGCAGAATAAGGAAATGCACTATTAAGGCCATGTTTAATGAGCTAATATTTGAATCTTTGATTCAAATGAGTTCATTCCTTTCTATTATAACTTGCATTAGGCCAAGACACATTCATATTGCCATGTCATAGCATGCATCCTATTGTTGCATATCGTCATGTGTTGATTGTGTTCTGATGTGTTCTTCGTGGTAGGTTCTGCCTCCGAGGATATTCACGAGTATCCAACCGAAGGGCAGTATCCCACTACCACTCCATCAGGCAAGCAACCATTGATCATTCCGATACAAACCCATGTTCTCGCTTCTGCTCTTGTTTACTGCATTAAGACAATGCGATTCAAACTGCTGTGTGCTACGGTAGTTGAACCCTTATCCTCTGCATGACCTGTCATTGCCACAGTAACTAGATGAAACCCACTAGCATGTGTAGGAGTTGATTGAGCCATGTATGTGATTCCTACCTTGCTATGCCTGCTATGCTTAGAGTTGTGTCAGGTCTGGTTCATCTGGGTGATGGGCTAGAGTGAAATGCTTATGTCGGTAACGTGAGGGATGTGTTGAACATGTTTTGGTAAAGGTATCGATGAGAGGCCATGTAGGAGTACATGGTGGGTTGTTTCATTGAGGCTGTCCCTAAGAACTGAGATCTGTATGTGTGATTTAAGATGCAGTTACTACCATACATTGGGCCCGAAACCAATGGACCCACTCGGCTTCTTAATCACCTTAGTACTCTGTCTAGGAGTTGCAAATAGTTTCTGGTGTTTGTAGGTCATGTGTTGGCGGCCGTGCGTAGCGCTGACCTTAGGGGTGGGCTATGTTGCGGTAGATACACCGTGGCCGGGTATGCCGGGCGCCCGTTAGGCTTCTCGGGACCCTGTTCACATCGTTCGGGGCCGTATGTGGAAACTTCGGCCAGACTCCCTGCGGATGGAACCTGGATAGGCGATAAACCTGGACTAGAGACTTAAGTGTTTAGGTAGGCCATGGCCGACACCCTCACTGGGCTTCCGCTTGAAGGTTGCCGAGTACATGTCGTGTAAGCGGCGGTAAGTGGTGAAAGCGTGTATGAAGAAGTACACCCCTGCAGGGTATAAAACTATTCGAATAGCCGCGTCCGCGGTAAAGGACTACTTGGTTGCCTATATAGTTCATAGACAAGTTAATGGATACTACAAAAAGACTCAAGATAAGTGTGAGTACCGAGGATGGCCCTCTCGTAGGATGACGAGGGAGAATCCACAGTGGAGTATTGTGTTGGTGAGTAGTGGACTCATGTGCAAAAACTATTTTACTGGTGAAGTTCCGTAGGATAGCTTAGCCAAGAGTCAAAGCTGTCTTGCTGCATTAACCCCACCACCTTCTTGAGAATAAGCATGTTTAGTAGGTTCTGATGTAAGACTTGCTGAGTACCTTTGTACTCATGTTTGCTTAATTACTGTTTTCAGACGACAACACCGCCCCCTCCGATGGTTTCTAACTAGACCTTGACGTCGACGAGTGACTAGCCACCCAGGTGGTCATCCTGGCCATGGAGGGCCCTATGTAGATAGACAGGCTTCGAGAAGCCTTCTTTCTTTCTAGAGTCTGTACTCAGACTAGTTGCTTCCGCATGTGCTTGTATGAGTGTATGACTTGAGTGTCGGGTCATGTGACCCCTATCTGTATGAACATGTTATGTATGGCTGTCTGGAGCCTTTAAATAAAGTACTTGAGTTGTAGAGTTTTGTTGTGATGCCATGTTGTATGTACTCATATCGGGCATATTGTGTGTATGATTGAAATGCTTGGTATGAGTGGGATCCGACAATCTAGTTGTTTATCCTTGGCAGCCTTTCTTATGGGGAAATGTAGTCTAGTGTTCCTCGAGCCATAGTAGTCCGCTACAGCCCGGTTCACCGGAGTCCTGCTATCCCAGCACTACTGCTCAGGACACTTGACTGGCCGGCATGTGTTTCACTTCGTTCCTATGTCTGTCCCTTCAGGGAAATGTCACGCGGTGATATCTGGAGTCCTGTCTAGCCTGCTACAGCCCGGGTTCCCCAGAGTCCTGTTAGCCCAGTGCTACAGCCCGGAATCACTCGCTGATGACCGACATGCTCGATGTGATTCATGTATGCCTGTCTCCATAGGTCTGTGCCGCTTTGGGTTCACGACTAGCCATGTCGGCCCGGGTTCTCTGTCATATGGATGCTAGCGACACTATCATATACGTGAGCCAAAAGGCGTAAACGGTCCCGGGCCATGGTAAGAGACACTCGTGAGATACCGTGCGTCAGGCCGCAAAGTGATATGAAGTGTTACCGGCTAGATCGATGTGACTTGGAATCGGGGTCCTGACACCAGTATGCTTTAACACGGGCAAGGGCCATCCGCGAGCCTTCAATGCACGCCGACCTCTTCATCGCATTAATGCGCGGCACCGAACTAAGGAACTGCTGCACTAAGCTGAAATAGCTGTTCGGCTTTGGCTTTTCTGGCCATAACTGATCCACAACAGACCTCATGGCGAGTACGGACAACCTATTAAGTTCGGCCCATTCGGCTAGCTGGTCAGTCAATGAAAGCGGACGCTCTGGAACGTGGAATTGCGACCAAAACAGCTTGTCCACTTCATGATATGTCTGACCTTGGAAGTACTTGGCCGCATCGGCGGCGCTCGCCGCCAAATCCATATACGCATCTGCCGAACTCCACAGCCGATCTAGAGGGGCATATCATGGATCTCCGAACTTCCTCCGTAACATGAAGGGTTTCCCAGCCGCAATATCCCCGGCTTCCCGCAGTTCCTTCTTCGCTCTCATAGAAGAACGGGTGTCTTTGTCCGTCGACGTGGCCTTCTCAAGGTCCGTTGCCTTCGCCCGGTTTTCTTTTTCAAGGACCCGGCAACGGTCGGTAGTGTCTTTTAATTCTATGGCCATCTTGGCCATCTTCTCTTGGCTCTCGCAATGTGCGGCCTTCTCGGCTTTCAACTCTTCGGCCGCCTTCAAAGCAGCGGCATTACTAATCCTCACTTGTTCCTTGGCTCGGGCAAGTTCTGCCCGCATGGTTTCCATGGTGGCAGCTCCATCTGCAGTCAAAACATATTAAAGATACTGGCATCATGCTTCTCTTACTATGTGGCGTTCACCAGATAATAACACTTACCCTATGCCTCGTGAAGCCTCTTGTTGACAAGCTCGATGTCGGCGTCTGCCGCATCCAGTTGCCATTTTAACTTGGCAAACTCACTAGTCCGGCTAGCCACTAGAGCTTCCACCGCCTGCACATAGGGGCAGTCTGGTTATTGCCTGGGAATATGATCCTCTGTTCACCTCGTTCTCGACGACAACTAGAGTCTTAGGGGCTACTATCTACATAGGGCACACCTAACATGTGCAGTACTATCACATATTATCTCACGTACCTCAAATCCTGTCAGTAGACTCATAAAGGCTTCATATAATCCGCTTTCGGCGGACGAGATTCTCTCCATCACCGTACCCATTAGCATACAGTGCTCTTCTGAGATGGCCGCTCACCCCACGAACTCCCTCAGAATGTCCGACCGCACACCAGACGGTGTCGGACTCTTTTGTCTGCTCTCTTCGGGAGCCGGGCGCTGGGGACTTCGGGGGTCTATGGGATTATCTTCTGGCCTCACCGGATCCGGAGAGGCCCTCCGTGATGACACTTCGGGGTCGCACACTTCTTGAGCTGAGGAGTCTGGGGGAGGTGTTTTGCTCTCCATCATCTCTGGAAGAAGATCCCCCGAAGACGAGCTCATCTGAGAGGGGCTAAGGCCCGAACTGCAAGATATATGCGGTGGTTATTTTCTCAGAAAAAAGATAGCATACCTTTACTATTAAAGTATTTTGGATCACGTACGACTCGTTGGAGGGCTGATCCCCCTACGGACTTTGTGCGGCAAAAGCACCCCCCGAGGCAGGGCCCTCTATGGGAGACTTCTTCTCCCGTTTGGAGGCTTCGGCTTCCGGATCCTCGAAAGCAGTCCTTTTCCTCCCCCGGTTGTCCTCCTTCATGGAGACGCTCATTCCCTCGGTTGGAACGAGCAGCGATGGGGGCCCGCGTTCGCCCGTATTATCCCCCCCCCCCCCGGTATCTTCCTTCGAGGGCTCCGGGCAAGGTGCGACCTCGAGCATCTTTTCCAATACTGGATTTTCCAAACCCTCAGGGAGGGGGGCCAAACACCGAATCATCTTCGCCTTTGTTAGCCAGTCCTGGTCAAAAAGTGAATTCTCAGAAATAACTTCATGACGAATAAAAGACAGTGTGTTCGGCCAGAGGATTTCTTACTTGTTCGGCGGCATAGTTACTGCTCAGGCCCACGTCCCCGGTAATATCCGGACACTCTACTTGAGGTCTGAAGAATGACTTGTACATCTCCTCGTGCGTCAAGTCGAGGAAACTTTGAATGGCATGCAGTCCCTCTGGGTTGAACTCCCACAAGCGAAGGGGGCGGCGTCTGCAAGGCTGGACTTGACGAACCAGCATAACTTGTATTACCACAGCTAAGTTAAAATCTCCCTCGAAGAGATCTCAGATGCGGCTTGCAGTATAGGCACGTCCTTGGCTGGACCCCAGCTCAGACCTCTGCTAATCCATGACATCAGTTGTGGCGGGAGGCCCGAGCGGAAAGCGGGGGCAGCCGCCCACTTGGCACTTCTGGGAGCCGTGATGTAAAACCACTCCCGTTGCCATAATTCGGACACCTCTGGAAAGGAACCTTTTGGCCATGAAGCTCCTGCCATCTTGCCTATTGATGCACCTCCGCACGTTGCATGTTGCCCCTCGATCATCTTCGGCTTTACTTCAAAGGTCTCGAGCCACAGGCCGAAGTGAGGGGTAACACGGAGGAAGGCCTCACACACGACAATAAATGTCGAGATGTGGAGAAAGGAGTCCGGAGCTAGATCGTGGAAATCTAGCCCGTAATAGAACATCAAACCCCTGACGAAAGGATCCAGAGTGAGGCCTAGACCTCGGAGGAAGTGGGAGACGAACACAACGTTCTCGTTGGGTTCGGGAGTAGGGATGATCTGCCCTCGAGCAGGCAGCCCATGCGAAACCTCGACGGTCAGGTATCTGGCCTCCCTGGACTTCTTAATGTCCTCTTCCGTAACGGAGGAGGGCATCCATCGGCCTTGAAGGCTGGACATGATTGAAGATCCGGAGCACCTAACCTGGGCTTTGGGTGTTAGAACTCGAGGCGGGGGAAGGGTTCGATTGAGCACGAGAGGGAAAAAGCAAAAACCTTGTCCCTTTATAAAGAAGGTGAATATCAAGCGTCCTCTCCGTAGACGTTTAGGACTTGCCTATAATCTAGGAGTCCTAGACACGGTTGGGTTACCCATGACCACATTAATGAGAATCCCGTAATTGGGGGGAACATGATCTCCCCTTCGGCAAGACGTGTCAAGAAACCGCCTCGCGTTATGTGTGGAGCTGGTTAAAAGAAATAGTTTGAATAATCACCGGGCCATGACATAACGTCGTGCTGCCAAAACAAGCCAGCAAATTAGATCTGCGAAAATATTATTCTCTCTGCGGTGGAATGTGGAACTTATTTTGCAGGGTCAGACACTATCCTCGTATTCAAATTCTTTTGTGATGTATTCGGAGAAGGAACCCGCCTTGCAATGCCGAAGACAATACTGCGCGCTGCACTCATCGTCATTGAAGCCTGGTTCAGGGGCTACTGAGGGAGTCCTGGATTAGGGGGTCTCCAGACAGCCGGACTACATCCATTGGCCGGACTGTTAGACTATGAAGATACAAGATTGAAGACTTCGTCTCGTGTCCGGATGGGACTCTACTTGGCGTGGAAGGCAAGCTAGGCAGCACGGATATGGACATCTCCTCCTTTGTAACCGACCTTGTGTAACCCTAACCCTCTCCGGTGTCTATATAAACCGAAGGGTGTTAGTCCGTAGGACAACAACCATAACATACAATCATACCACAGGCTAGCTTCTAGGGTTTAGCCTCTCTGATCTCGTGGTAGATCTACTCTTGTACTACTCATATCATCAATATTGATCAAGCAGGATGTAGGGTTTTACCTCCATCGAGAGGGCCCGAACCTGGGTAAAACATCGTGTCCCCTGCCTCCTGTTGTCATCCGGCCTAGACGCACAGTTCGGGACCACCTACCCGAGATCCGCCGTTTTGACACCGACACTGGCCAAGGTGCCGGCCGAGCCACTCGTCGCGGATGTTGTGCTTAAAAGCTACTAGGGCCTCTGCATCCGGACAGTCAACGATTTGATTTTTCTTTGTCAGGAACAGTGTCCAGAATTGCCTGGCCGATTCCTCTGGCTGCTGAATTATGTGGCTCAAGTCATCGGCATCTGGTGGTCGCACATAAGTGCCCTGGAAGTTGTTGAGGAATGCGGCTTCCAGATCTTCCCAACAGCCAATGGATTCTGCTGGCAGGCTGTTGAGCCAATGTCGAGCTGGTCCTTTGAGTTTGAGTGGGAGGTATTTGATGGTATGTAGATCGTCACCGCGGGCCATGTGGATGTGTAGGAGGAAGTCCTCGATCCATACCGCAGGATCTGTTGTGCCATCGTATGATTCGATATTTACGGGTTTGAAACCCTCTGGGATTTGGTGATCCATTACTCATTTGTGAAGCATAGGGGATGCGCGGTGCCTCTGTACTGGGCTATGTCACGACGCAGCTCAAATGAGTCTTGTCCGCTGTGTTCGGCCCGGCCGGATTTACTTTTACTGTATCCGGCGTGACGGTTATCGTCTCGCATAGTGGCGCGCCCTCATGATCCATAGATCAATCTTGCGTGTTTTGCTTTGCCCTGCAATACGTCTCGCAGGTCTGGCGTGTTTCCCCATGCCTTGACATGTTTATTTGAGTGGCGTTGGGGTGCGATCTGAGCTTTTGGCTGAAATGCCTCTCTGCTGCGGCCACGAGGTGGCCGATTAGCCGCATCGTACACTGGAGATGTAGGTTTTGGTACTTCCTCCTCCAGTCAGGCTAGCAACGTGTGCTTTGGGTAACACTTGGAGGGGCGTCGAGTTTATGTTCCTCAGCCACTAGGACTTCAGTCCATCTATCTGCTAGCAAATGTTGATCAGCTTGAAGCTGCTATTGCTTTTTCTCAAGGCTATTTGTCGTGTCTATAAGCCGGCGCTTGAATCGCTCTTGTTCGACGGGATCCTCAGGCATGACGAATTCGTCATCGTCGAGGCTTGCCTTGTCTTCAGAGGGAGGCATGTAATTATCATCCTCCGCCTCTCCATCTGCTGCTCTCTCGAGAGGGCTGGCTTCTCCATCCTCCTGCCGTAAATCTTGCTGGAGGGGATTGTTGTCGTCTTCGGCACTGTTCGGAGTGCTATTATCTCCTGTGCCGGTGTCACCGCTTTTGGTTTGGCGAGACTTAGAGTGGCGTCGCTGATATCGGTGTTTGGGTTGCTTCTTGGAGGGGTCATCCTCCGCTGTCCCGTCATCATTGCCTTCTTTGGGTGTGTCCACCATATATATATGTCATATGACGAGGTGGCTGTCTAGTGCCCTGTGGGCAGTGGTTCTTGTTCGCCTCCTGCATCGTCGTCCATGCTTTCGATGTCTTCAGAGTCGAAGTCGAGCATGTCGGTCAAATCGTCGGCAGTGGCTACTAAGTGGGTGGTGGGTGGGCGGCGGATTTCTTTGTCATCGGCATCCCAATCCTGCCGAACATAGTTCGGCCAGGAATCTCGTGACAAGGAGAGAGACCTTAGTGAGTTCAGTATGTTGCCGAAAGGCGAGTGCTGAAAGATATCCGCGGAGGTGAACTCCATGATCGGCGCCCTGTCGGATTCGACAGGCACGGGCGCCGGCGGTTCGGAGTCCGTGGCTGGGGAAGAATCCGGTAGTTCGGCGTCACGGCTCCCATGAAGGGTAAGGTCGATCCTCGGCTCGATCGCCGCTGAGAATACGTCCTCCGTGGCGGGGTCTATCCACCCGTCCATGGATGGCGCAATTGGCTCCGAATTGAGGGTCAAAGCGGTTGCCGGTGCGGTCTCCTGAACGTTGTCCGGTGGTAGAGCTAAATCACGCTCATCGTGACCGTGCGGCGCACTTGGCAGGGGCTCGAATCCATCAAAGATCAAGTCTCCACGGATGTCGGCCATGTAGTTTAAGCTTCCAAACCTGACCTGGTGTCCAGGGGCGTAACTCTCGATCTCCTCCAGATGGCCAAGCGAGTTGGCCCGCAGTGCGAAGCCGCCGAATACGAAGATCTGTCCAGGGAGAAAAGTCTCACCCTAGACTGCATCGCTATTGATGATCGAAGGAGCCATCAAGCCTAACGGTGACGACACAGAGGAACTCTCAATGAAAGCACCAATGTCGGTGTCAAAACCGACAGATCTCGGGTAGGGGGTCCCGAACTGTGCGTATAAGGCGGATGGTAACAGGAGGCAGGGGATACGATGTTTTACCCAGGTTCGGGCCCTCTTGATGGAGGTAAAACCCTACGTCCTGCTTGATTATTCTTGATAATATGAGTAGTACAAGAGTTGATCTACCACGAGATCGGAGAAGCTAAACCCTAGAAGCTAGCCTATGGTATGATTGTATGTTGTCCTACGCACTAAAACCCTCCAGTTTATATAGACACCGGAGGGGGATAGGGTTACACAAGGTCGGTTACAAAGTAGGAGATATACATATACGTATTTCCTAGCTTGCCTTCCATGCCAAGTGGAGTCGCATCCGGACACAGGGAGAAGTCTTCAATCTCGTATCTTCATAGTCCAACAGTCCGGCCAAAGGATATAGTCTGGCTGTCCGGAGACCCCCCTAATCCAGGACTCCCTCACCTGGCTCAGGGGCTATTGAGGGAGTCCTGGATTAGGGGGTCCTCGGGCATCCGGGCTATGTGACATGGGCGGGGCTGATTGGCCATGAAGAAACAAGATAGAAGGCTTTCCCCCATGTCCGGTTGGGACTCTCCTTTGCGTGGATGGAAAGATTGGCGTTCGGATATGAAGATCCAGTTCTCTGTAAACCAACTCTGTACAACCATAGGCCCCTCCGGTGTCTATATAAACTAGAGGGTTTAGTCCGTAGAGGCAATCATAATCATATAGAATAGACATCTAGGTTTAGCCATTACGATCTCGAGGTTGATCAACTTGTAACCCCTATACTCATCAAAGTCAATCAAGCAGGAAGTAGGATATTACCTCCATTAAGAGGGCCCAAACCTGGGTAAATATCGTGTCCGTTTTCTCCTGTTACCTTTGATCCTCAAACGCACAGTTCAGGACCCCCTACCTAAGATCGGTCGGTTTTGACACCGACAGCGATCATCATTGTTTGTGAGGTTGACTGAAGGAAAATCTCCTCCTTGCCACTATACTGCCAACGGCATGAGTACAACATGGACTACTGTGTACTTGACGATATCTATCCTCCGTGGGCTACCTTTGTAGTCAACACCATCTCTATCCTCCGGGGGCTACTATCTAGTTCACGCTAGATCCTCATTCACATGAACCGGCGACATTGGCGCTAGACCCAGCTGACGGAGCGAGCGCTCCATCATGATCGAAGGAAATATGCCCTAGAGGCAATAATAAAGTTGTTATTTCATATATCCTTATATCATGATAAATGTTTATTATTCATGCTAGAACTGTATTAACGAGAAAGTTGATACATGTGTGGATACATAGACAAAATACCGTGTCCCTAGTAAGCGTCTAGTAGACTAGCTCGTTGATCAAAGATAGTTAAGTTTCCTAACCATAGACATGTCTTGTCATTTGATGAACGGGATCACATCATTAGAAGAATGATGTGATGGACAAGACCCATCCCTTAGCATAGCATATTGATCGTACATTTTTATTGTTATTGCTTTCTGCATGTCAAATACATATTCCTTCGACTATGAGATTATGAAACTCCCGGATACCGGAGGAATACCTTGTGTGCTATCAAATGTCACAATGTAACTCGGTGATTATAAAGATGCTCTATAGGTATCTCCGAAGGTGTTTCTTGGGTTGGCATAGATCGAGATTAGGATTTATCACTCCGGGTATCGGAGAGGTATCTCTGGGCCCTCTCGGTAATGCACATCATAAGAAGCCTTGCAAGCAAAGTGACTAATGAGTTAGTTACAAGATGATGTATTATGGAACGAGTAAATAGACTTTCCGGTAATGAGATTGAACTAGGTATGTGGATACCGATGATCGAATCTCACGCAAGTAACATACGGATGGACAAAGGGAATGTAGCGACCCGGCCTCAAATGGTCAAGCCTCTGTGTATCCGTGCCATCCTGGATCGGTATGCTGGCACACACATATATATATATATATATATCAAAGTGTAATCACATGTATAAATAACGTAAAACTGATATATACCTAATAAATCTCGGCAGAAACAAACATAAGGGTGTGGAGTCCCATCAACGCCAACGGCAAGTTGAGTGTAGACCGTAACCCTAGAACGTAACTCTTACTCGTCGTAGAAATTCCTGCAACATAAGATGTTGCAGCCCTGTAGGTCAGTACATTGAATGTACTGGCAAGTCACATCATAAGAATAAAACCTATTTGTACATGCAATTTGGCTGGTGGAAAGCTCTAAGTTAATTTTTGCATAAAGCTAGTTTTTCCTAGAATAAAATATATTATTCTACCACTACTTTACAACATAGGATGAGTTGGTAAACCCAACTCAATCCATTCCCAAAGTTTTAATTAAGACTCAATTGTTTAATTAAGAGTGATGAGATCTCCCAGCATTTCCACTACTAGATGCTCAAGTTGTCCGTAACCGGGGACACGGCTAATCGATTAGGTTTTAACACTCTGCAGAGGTTTGCGCACTTTTCCCCACAAGACTTGAGCGCCTCCCTTGAAGTTCTTGCACTGCCTGGCGTTTGAGAACAGGATGACCGAGACATAGTCTTTCGAAAATGTTCCCCCTTAACCCATGGATAGGCCGGTACACCTACATCATTCTACATCTGCTAGCCCATCCCAGAAGGGGTCACACTAACTACTCAACTAAGCTAGAGCCCATATTGGCTTGTGGCTGCACACGTAAGCTTCTATACATGAGAATACGATTGATCTCTTTGAGCCTGGGCTGCCGACCACTAGTGGTGCACCACCATGCATTAACCATGCATGCTCCCACTGTACTTCGCCACCATTCAAACCAAATACCGCCTAGGTAGTTTATTTACAAGTCTTGGTCCTGATTACTACTTTGTCACTCATGTCTCTCCATGTTCGCTTCCCAAACCACGTCTACATTTAGCGAGGCAAAAATAAACTTACACGGTGGTGACAAGGATGTAAAGATCAGACCTACCTCAAATGAACTACTAGGTAACGACATAGCCATCTTGCAACAATAAATCCTACCACGCAATCCTACCACAAAAGGACTAAGTGCATAATATAAACATAGGTAATTGGAAGAATGGTCAAATGTGAACTTGCCTGGTAATAGTTGATGAAGATTATATCGCTCTTAGAAATTTACTTAATAGAACTATTCGTCACTCTTCGATGAAAATCTATAAAGTCAAACATTGCACTCACATAAGCAATCATTTCATAGAACCAAGAAGAACATGCGAAGCAAAAAGTCTTCGAAAAACCAAATCAACATTCAACACACTTAACTAGCATGGAAATATCCTAAGTGCAAAACAACATGCGACATCAGGTTCGTGAACTATGGTTCATACAAGGCATATAAGTGAAACTATCATGGATAGATCCTAAGTGGGTGAAAATTATTGTGACAATGGTGCAAGTGATAGGGTTTGGCTATAGTGACACGGTGCAAAAAGAATCACACCAATCGGAGCTACGGTTTAGGAGATATGGCCATTTGAAGTTTGAATTCAAATCTAAATAATTTAAAATTTGAATCTGACAAAACTTTACAAAGATGACACTACTGGATACATCTAATCAATATGAAGAAATTGCCACTGGTTTCATCGAGTTTGGATCTACAGTTAAAAAGTTGTGGCTAATCTAAGTTTAGGGGCTAAACTGAAATTTACAGGGACCTAACAGTGAAGAAAAATATAGCGATCAAGTCCCTGGCCACATGGCGCACTGTGAGAGGCCAGAGAGTGTTCACTACGGCAGCTATATGGTGAATAGCCACTAAATAATAAAAACAACTACCGCGGCTAAATAAAAAGAAAACCGGAGACCGGTTTTTCACTAAAACGGCACGGTTCAATAAAACCTTGGTTAACCATTTTAAACAAAAAAACAAACAGAACAGGGGGGCAGCTCACAGCGAGCGGCAGCGTTGGCGTCGGTGACGTGCAGGGGATGGCGGCGCCTCCGGTGGGTTTCGGCGGTGGCGAAGTGGACGGAGGGGTGCGGTGTGGTGCAGGCGGCCGGATAGTTGGGTCGGAGGGCGGCGGGGTGGCCGGCGTCAATCGGAGGGAGGCGGCGGCGTTCGGTGCTCCGGCGAGGGCGCGGTTTGTCGGGGCAGCGTCTCCGGGAGACCAAGGCGACAAAGAAAATGTCAAACAGGTGCGGGACGGCAACGGAACAAATTTTTGACAAAGACGAGAGGGCTTGGGGTTCCACCGACGACGGAACAACGGCGGAGAGCTTCAGCTCCGGGGAGATCAAAATGGACGGGGCGGCGTCTGTGAGGGGCGTGGTGACGAACGGATTGGCTGAACGGAGAGAGAGGGTCGAGGGCTTCTTATAGGCGCGGAGAGAGGGCTCGGGAGTGAGGGATAACCTCTATCCCTAGAGCTTCAGCCAGCGGGTTTGGGCGTGCGCGTGTGCGTGCTCATCCAGCGGGAGGAGCGGGAGGTTGGGGGTGACCTGGGGAGTGGGCCCCATCTGGCAGCGACGGTGGGAGAAAGCGAGCGAGGGAAGATGGGCGCGGGCGAGTGATGCGAGTAGCGCTCGGGCGTTGGGCAAGCCTGGCCAAAACTAGCCATGGCCGGTTGGGTGCGCTCCTGGGCCGAAGGCCATGGGCTGGCTGGCGGGTGCGTGTGCATTCTTTTTTTGTTTTAAACTTAAATAAACAAATGCAAGAAAAAAATACTTTACATAGGCATATTATATATCAAAATGCTCGGAAAAATACCAAGAACAAGATGAACTATTTTTCAAGTTCAACTAAATTCCATAAAAATTCATAAAAGTCAAACAGTGCTACTGTTGCATTTAAAATCAATAAAAATCATTTTTAAAATAGCAAAATGATTTCAAATATATTTTCTCCTAATTTTCCATTGAAGGGAATCATTTTACCTTATTTCCATTTATTTATTTTTAGGAGGAAAATAATTTGAATTAAAACTAAATAACTTCCAAGAGGATTTTGAATTTGAAATTTCAAACAACTTCAAATGGAAAATGAGTTCCAAATAACTTCAACGTGACTTCCAAATTATTTATTTGAAATTCCCAACTCTCTTTCTACAATTTTGAAGAAGTCATTTTATCTTCCCTCATGAACTCATTGAGTTGCTTAAACTTTCTAAGTTTGAAATATTTCAAGATGGAATTCACATCATTTGCAAACCCCTTTTCATTTCTTTAAATGGAAGAAGTCATATTATCTTCACTCTAGGGTTTTGTGATGAAATGAATTTGAATTAGTGGTGATCAAAATGCAAGATGAAAGTTTCGGGAAAGTCCTTTTATTCCCTCTCAGTCAACTTTCAAAATGTTTCAATTTCCACTCAATTTCACACAACAATCAAACAAACAGTCATAATAATTTATTTAGTATAACATTCCAAAATTTAGAATTTTGGGATGTTACAGGGAATAACGTATGTTGTCATAACGTTCGACCGATAAAGATCTTCATAGAATATGTAGGAGCCAATGTGAGCATCCAGGTTCCACTGTAGGTTATTGACTGAAGAGGTGTCTCGGTCATGTCTACATAGTTCTCGAACCCGTAGTGTCGTGGTTTTGTCACGGCAGATGTCCTAGAGAAAGGACTTAGTCGTGGAGCCATTGCGACGGGTTAGCTTGAAGGGGTTAAAGCGGACACAGGGACGCAAGAGAGTTTATACTAGTTCGTCCCCTTCGATGAAGGTAAAAGCCTACGTCTAGTTGTGATGGAATTGATGGGGTTTCGATGACTAGGGAGCAAACAAGCTTCTCCTATGTCTCGAGTTGTTGTCTGTCCCTGAACCGCTGCCGGGTCATCCCCTTATATACACGGGTGACACCCGTCGGTTCACAGAGTCCCAACACCGGTCGATATTCGTATCCGGGTTGGTCTCTCCTTATTCCTAACTTACAATACAAGTTTATATACAAATCCCGGTTTACAGCTACAAGTTTTGAACCGGCTACAGGCCTTAGGCCCTCATCTGCCTTCTTGGGCTTTAGCACTCTTGAACTACTGATGAAGTTGACCCGGCCCAGATAGGCCGGTTTACACCCAGCAGTAATATCCCCAACATTAGGCCCCAGATTGATTTGAACGGGTTCATGTCAATCCTTTAACAAAAGCTTCATTTTCAACATCTTCTCATAAATTGGTAAACCGCCATGATGTCATCTTCTCTGATTGCTGTAAACCAGAGTGACGTCAGCTGTCGTAACGAAGCTATCCATTATGCTTCTTTGTTTAATAGATCTGCGGAAATCGAGGCGACAGCTCCGTTTCGTGGCCCCTTGGTTGCCGCGCCTGACACATGTCATTTTGCCTTATAAATAGGACCGAAGGGTCATTTCTTTTCTCCCCTTCATGCCTTTCATCTTCGTCTTCCTAGCGTCACCAGCCTCGGAGCTCTGCCGCCGCTGTCGACCTCTGCCTCAACCTTGGCCGCTGCATCAACCTGGGCGCACCAGAGCATCGCGGCAACCTTCCGCGTCTTCCTTAGCTCCGGTAAATCTTCTATCCTTTCCCCCGCAGATCTGACCTAGGGTTTCATAGTTCTTCAGTGTTCATCGTCTGCCTCTTGCTCATACGATAGATCTTTAGATGAATCCGCAAATCTTTATTCTGTGCAATGGTAGTTGTTTACCCTTCGCCATCACTTACACATCTCAAAACCATAGATCCGTATGTACGTCTTGCTCATTGATTCGGTACTGCTCCTTTTGGACCTCTGAATATTTATCTCTTTTCTGAACTTGCTTCAGATCCATCGCTGTAGAGAAATCTTATGAAATCTGTTTCTATAAACTTACTCATCTGCTTCAATGTTTAAACCAGGCGGTTTAACCTTGTAGAAAAAAATTGCCAAACCGGTATATACCATTAGTCCCCTTGTTGAACCGCCAGATGTTGTTGCTTCATAAAACTCCGGTTCAGATAGATCTGTCTCCGGTTTAACATTGCACATACCAATGTACCTTGATCAATGCATTTTTGAACCGAGATCTTCTGCCTTGTAGATTTCATCATGGCCAAGCAAGTATATGAGTGCAATTTGGTTCCTTCTCGCGTCACAGAGGCTCAGCTGGACGATTTAGTCCTGATCGGCGCTTTAGGCAGCAAAGATACCATCCATTGGAGGGCTCCTGGCAAAGAATGCCCTCCCACTCCTCAAGAAGGAGAGGTTGTTGTTTTCGTAGATCACTTAGCCTGGGGCTTTAAGCCGCCCGGTTCTAAATTTTACCGGGATGTTTTAGCCGATTTCCAACTCCATCCATAAGACACTGGCCCCAATTCTGTTACAAATATGTGTCACTTCCAAGTGCTCTATGAGGCATTCTTTCAAGAGGAGCCCACAGTGAAATTGTTCAGAGACCTTTTCCATCTAAACCGCCGTACTGAGTTTACTAACGGCTCCAATGCGGAGTTGGGTGGCGTGGCGATCCAAAAAAGGAAAGAGCTCACATACCCTCACGCCAAACTCCACAGCCACCCCAAAGAGTGGAACCAGACATGGTTCTATTGCAAAGACACCTCCCCTGCTGGTGAGAATCCCTTGCCTGGCTTTCGTCCGGAGCGGCTCAGCAATACACACCCTTTTCCGCAAAGATTGACTACCCAGGAGAGAAGCAAATATGCTCCTCAACTGTCGAAGCTGAGAGCCTTTATGGCCAACGGTTTAACAGGGGTTGATCTCGCTCGCTGTTGGATATCATGGAGCATACTGCCCCTTAGTCAGCGCTCCGGTTTGATGTGCGAGTATACCGGCAGTGTTGATGACCCACTGCGACATTCCAAAATCCAGCTCACCGATGAAGAAATCACAGATGCTGTGAATAAGATGCTGAATGAACCGGAACATATCTGTGCTAAAAACGGCCTGCTTCCCTTCTGTGCCACCAACAAACCGCCAGCTGTAAGACTTTGATTTTTCCTTTTGCTGAATTTGTTATTGATATATCTGGTCATTGTTTAATATCAGTGTCTGTGTAATCAGGGCAATGATCCATTTTGGAGCAAGAAATTGCCGCAGGAGAAACCAGAAAAACCAGACAAACCAGAAAGAGCAACCCGGCAAAAGACTAAAGTTGTAAAGAAGACTGCCCACAGGAAAAGAACTACTACCTCCTCTAATCCGTCCCCTGATGATGATGTGGATAATCCGGACCTTGAGGTAGAGCTTGACTCACTTGGCTTATTTTTCATGCGTCTTATTGATGATGATATTTGTCAGGATGATGCCGAAGCCAGCCACGCTGATGCTGCAGAGGTAATATTCTCTGTTCCGATTCAGAACCTTTGCCTTCACTAAAAATCCGTCAGGCAAACCGGAAAGTTAAATTTTCTCATCCTCTTGCTTATTTGGATCCCAAATTTCTTATGAAGACCCAACAGCATGAAGCTCATCGCACAACCCGGCACAGCGGCCAGGTAGTTACCTCCGCCGGTTTACTGAATAGTCCGGTTTGGAAACGCCGTTCAGAGGTCTCTAATTTGCTTGTCAGTGCTCGTCCTAAAGAAGGCTGCTTTCGTCAACCTCTTAAACCATCTGACTCCGATTACCAGGTTACTTCTCACTCATCTTTTGGCAAGTCATCGGCTACTTAGTTGCCTCCGCTCAAAATGGTGCTTGGGTAAGCTATACTTATTATAATATTTGCAACACATCGCCTTAGAACATATGCTGTATTTGATTTTGTTATTCTTTTCAGGGCCAAACCTAGGCCAAGCAAGAAGGCTCGCCTGGACAAAGCGGCCGAAGAAGATGTCGTCCTTGAGCCGGGCAAGACACCAGATCTTGAAGCGGCTATTCCTGAGGATATACCCAATGATCCACCGCAGCAAGATGACGATCTTATTGCTGAAGAGAGACCTACTGATGCCTCAGGTCCTGTCAATCAGCCCACAAGCTCCATCCGGATTGAGAGATCCACCGGTGCAGCAAAGCCTACTGACAAGCCAACAGCCCCAGTGCAAACCGGCGATACCCAGGAGGATGAGGTTGTCATTACTGGCACTGGCCATACCGAGCCAAGAAATCATGTTGCTTTGTCCAAACATTCTGCCAAGGAAGAATTTGCTGCCTTTGGTAAAGGCAAGTGGAATGCTGATCTGGCGACTTACGCTGCTCTGAACGCCCAAGATATCCATTCCGGCTACCTAAACCGGCTGTATACCAGTCATGACTATGAAGCCGGTCTGGTTAATATGATGAAGGATAAATACGAGGTAACTTCCATATGCTCTTTCCTGCTTGTATGCTTCAATACTTGCTGACTCTCCTAGCCCCCAAGGGCCGGTTTGTAATTGCTGACTCTCCTAGCCCCCAAGGGCCTGTTTGTAATCTTCTTTCAAACCGGGACTTACTAATATAAATCTTAATGCTTTGAAATTCGCCGATGTAGCCCCCAAGGGCCGGTTCAACTTAGCGTAGTTAAATCGGTACTTTAAGTAATTGAGATTGCCGCATCAGAATATATACGAGCAAATAGCCATTAGCCCCCAAGTGCCAAGTTGAATACTTGTATTGATCTTGGGACTTTGTAAGCAATTGAAAGATGAAGATCGAATATGCATTAGCCCCCAAGTGCTAAGTGCATAACTTGTTATGTGGTTGGTACTTCAATCCTTGTACCATTTTGTTGAAGCATATAACTGTCTGCATGCAGGAGGAGCTGAAGACGAAAGAAAGCCAAGTCGCCGATCTCCAAGAAAACCTGAAAACCCAATAAGCTGAAACCTCCAAAGCAAAAGAGGAATTAGCCAACGCTTTAAGCGCCATGGAGCAGCTTAAGGAGAGCTTCAAGAAGAAGCGGGCGGATTGGGCCACTGAAAAGTCCGCTTTAATCAAACGAGCAGAGGATGCCGAGGCTACACTAAAACCAGTGGCGGATGAACTGACCAGCATAAAGCGGCACGTGCATGCCATGACCACTGCTATCTTTGGTAAGCCAGTTTGACTTCTGAATTGACTCTGCCTTCTTACAGAGCTGTCGGTTTATTAACCCTTTATGATATTTCAGGGACACGCATTGGTCACTTGGGGTCAGATGTGCGGAAGAAATTGAAAGCCGCCTATACATTGGTTGAACAACTATATACTGGTGCCCAGCGGATCATCTGTACCGCATCCCATAACAAACCGGCGCCCACTTTGATTCACGACACTCTGATGAAACTGTCGGTGCTTCTTGCCCGGGTTGAAGAGCTGAAGAAATCTGTTGCTCGAACCGGTGCGATCAATGCCTTAATCCGGGCAAAAGCCTGGGTGCCGGATTTTGATCCTATTGAAGTGGCTCAGGGCTATCCCAGCTTGAAGGAAGACGGGTCAGAGTTTGGTGAAGCGGATCTGCAAGCAATAAACTGGGAGGTGCGTCTGCTAGCTTGTCAATTGGCTGAAGAAGCAGACTTGTCTCATTATTAAGCCCAATATGACAATCAGAACAAGCGAATAGCTGCACCGATCCATGAATCGGAAAATCTGATCCCTCCAATCCGTAAGTATACTTACGCTCCCGACATTGACCCGTCATTGATGATCCATGATGAAGCTATTTTTCAAGCATTAATGGGAATCGACTGGACAACTGTTGATTTCCAGCCACTGGGTAGAGAAACGGAAGTTGAAGCGGCGCAGGATGACCCACAACCATCAGGCCAGGCTGGTGACCAAGCTTGAACCGGAAGCCGGTTTAAAACTGCTTCTCCTTTGCAAAAAACAATGATATTATTATGGGCACCGTGTTGCCTTGTAATAGGCTAGCTGATACTTTTGATGTTGATATGCCTTCGTGCATAATTTGTTCTTCCTTTGGTGATGAACTTTCCAAAGTACTTTCTGCAATAAAAAACTCTTCAAGTGCCACCGTGGTTGTACCGTCAGGCGGAATATGATGTCTGCATATATGAAATCAAAACATCCGAAATTTTTTAAGTATATGACCCAATTTTTGAGATACATAATACCTGCCATCGTTGAGCGTGAAGTTGGCTTGGCCAATCTTGAAGCGGAGTTTTGCAAACCCACACTGTTGGAGGAGATAACAGCTCCCGTATATATATGACGCCGGTTTACCATGTAAACCGTACCGGGTTATAATAAACACCGTGTTACTCCATAAGAGGATGTTAACAAAAAAGATCAAACCGGGCAAATAGTCTCCGGATTGACGTGAACCGTGTTCCGTCAATTGACAGTATGAACCGGTTGAAAACTTTGTCGGTTTAAAAAATGCAATAAAAAGAAAAAAGTATCTTGCAAAGAAAAGTGTGAAGTAAAAGCAATGACAAAACCGTTTGCAAAAAAGGTTTATTTGAGCTGATCAGATGGCGTTACCATGGCCGAACACGACCAAGCTCCCGTTAGGTGTAACTATGGTTCTAATCAGCCAGGTCCCCAAATGAAACCGTGGCATTTATGCCGACCAAGTGGCATGGCAATGGTTCGGGTTCGACCAAGCCCCCAAGTGATTCTGCGGCCTTAGGCCGATCAAGAGGCATGACTAGTTCAGACGTGACCAAGTCCCCAAGTGATCTAGTGGCTCTCGCCTATCAAGAGGTATGGTATTGGTTCAGACACGACCAAACCTCCAAGTGACATAACATGATGCTTTTAAAAAGCGAACTCAAGGGGTAAACCGGAGGCTGCTTTAGAACAACTCTGTGTAACCACACATGATGTAAAAGAATAGATACCACGCTTTAGCTAAGGTTCCGATTTATTATATTTAATCATAATATATACATCGTCGTAATATGTACATAAGTAGAGCCAATGGTTCAGGTATAGTAAGGCCGAAGATGAGCTATGTTCCACGGCCTGTTGGTCTCCTCCTCTGATGTACGTGAGTCCTTATGCTCTCGAATATCGATCAGATAGTATGACCCGTTGTGCAGATTCTTGCTGACCGCAAAAGGCCCCTCCCAAGGTGGGGATAGCTTATGCATATCAGTCTGATCTTGGATGAGCTGAAGCACCAAATCTCCTTCTTGAAAGGTTCTGGTTCTGACTCGGCGACTGTGATAACCATGAAGATCTTGTTGGTAAATCGCCAATCGGGCGGCTGCTATGTCACGCTCTTCATCCAACCGGTCCAAAGCATCTTACCGTGCTGTCTTGTTGTCCGCTTCAATATAAGCCGTCACACGAGGTGAATCATGACGGATATCACTGGGGAGAACCGCCTCCGCTCCATAAACCATGAAGAACGGTGTGTATCCTGTTGACCTGTTGGGTGTTGTATTGATGCTCCATAACACAGATGGTAATTCTTCTACCCAACAACCCGGCGTTCTCTGCAAAGGAACCATGAGCCGGGGCTTGATGCCTCTCAAGATCTCTTGATTAGCTCTTTCTGCTTGACCATTGGACTATGGGTGTGCCACTGATGAAACATCGAGCCGGATGTGCTCCCGTTCGCAGAACTCCTTCATGGCACCTTTAGACAAATTGGTACCATTATCTGTGATGATACTGTGTGGAAAGCCAAACCGGAAAATCACTTTTTAATGAACTGAACCGCCGTGGCCGCATCACACTTGCTAACAGGTTCTGCCTCCACCCACTTTGTAAACTTGTCAACCGCCACGAGGAGGTGGGTCTTCTTATCATTGGACCTTTTGAAAGGCCCAACCATATCCAGCCCCCAAGTCGCAAACGGCCAAGTAATTGGAATCATTCTTAATTCTTGAGCCGGTACATGAGCACGTCTTGAGAACTTTTGGCAACCATCACATCGTCTGACCAGATCCTCCGCATCAGCATGAGCAGTTAACCAATAGAAGCCACGGCGAAACGCTTTAGCCACCAGAGATTTTGAACCAGCATGGTGACCACAATCTCCTTCGTGGATCTCACGCAAAATTTCACGGCCTTCTTCAGGAGACACACAGCGTTGAAATGCTCCTGACACACTGCAATTATGCAACTCGCCATTGATAATAGTCATGGACTTGGATCGCCGGATTATCTGTCGGGCCAGAGTCTCATCCTCTAGTAACTCGCCCCGGTTCTTGTACGCCAGGTAAGGAAGCGTCCAATCCGGAATAACATGAAGAGCTGCCACCAATTGAGCCTCCGGATCAGGAATAGCCAAATCCGCTTCACCAGGGATCTTGACCGAAGGGTTGTGCAGCACATCCAGAAAAACATTGGGCGGAACCAGTTTGCGCTGAGAGCCCAGCCGGCTTAAGGAGTCCGCCGCTTCATTTTTCCGCCGGTCCACGTGGTCCACCTGATAGCCTTTGAAATGACCTGCAACAATATCCACCTCACGACGATATGCTGCCATGAGTGGGTCCTTGGAGTCCCAAGTGCCAGACACTTGCTGAGCCACGAGGTCCGAGTCACCGAAGCACTTAACTCGACTTAGATTCATCTCCTTAGCCATCCGGAGACCATGGAGCAAGGCTTCATACTCAGCTGCATTGTTAGTACAAGGGAACATTAAGCGGAGAACATAACAAAACTTATCACCTCGTGGGGAAGTTAATACGACTCCAGCCCCCGAGCCTTCCAATTGCCTGGATCCGTCAAAATGGATGGTCCAGTGATCCGGCTTTTCTTTAGGTGCTTGCATTTCCGTCCAATCATTGATAAAATCAACCAGTGCTTGAGACTTAATCGCCGTCCGAGGCACATACTTAAAATCGTGCAGCCCAAGCTCTATAGCCCACTTGGCAATCCGGCCAGTTGCTTCCTGGTTCTGGATGATATCCCCCAAAGGAGAAGAACTGACCACCATAATTGGATGCCCTTGGAAGTATTGTTTAAGCTTCCGGCTTGCCATAAAAACTCCATACACCAGCTTCTGCCAATGCGGATACCTTTTCTTAGACTCAATGAGTACCTCCCTGATATAATAGACCGGACATTGAACCGGATGCTCCTTAACTGCCTCCTTTCGCTCCACCACAATAGCCACGCTGACCGCCCGAGCATTAGCAACAACATATAGCAGTAATGGCTCCTTGTCAATGGGAGCGGCTAGCACAGGTGGATTGGCCAATTGCTGCTTTAAGTCCTCAAATGCTTCATCAGCAGCAGAACTCCAGACAAACTGATCCGTCTTCTTCAACATCTGATACAAAGGGATTGCCTTCTCACCAAGACGACTGATAAACCGGCTTAACGCGGCAATCCGGCCTGCCAGGCGTTGAACATCATTGATACACTTCGGTTTAGCCAGGGAGGTGATGGATGTGATCTTCTCAGGATTAGCCTCAATTCCCCTATTGGACACCAGGAAGCCTAATAACTTACCCGCCGGTACACCAAAGACGCATTTGTCCGGATTAAGCATCATCTTGTATGTCCTCGGGTTATCAAAGGCTTCCTTTAAATCACCAATCAGAGTCTCCTTCTCCCTGGATTTAACCACGATATCATCCATGTAAGCATGTACATTACGGCCAATCTATTTGTGTAGACAATTTTGCACACAACGTTGATAAGTTGCCTGGGCACTGTTGAGCCCAAAGGGCATAGACACATAGCAGAAGGCTCCAAAGGGAGTTATGAATGCCGTCTTCTCCTGGTCCTTAACTGCCATTTTGATCTGATGATAGCCAGAATATGCATCCAAAAAACTTAAACGCTCACAACCCGCCATAGCATCAATAATTTGATCAATACAGGGGAGGGCAAAAGGATCTGTTGGACAAGCTGTATTAAGATCTGTGTAATCCACACACATGCGCCAGGTGTCGTTTTTCTTAAGGACCAGCACCGGATTGGCAAGCCACTCAGGGTGAAAAACTTCAACAATAAAACTAGCTGCTAAGAGCCTGGCTACCTCTTCTCCAATTGCCTTCCGTCTTTCTTTGTTAAACCGGCGGAGGAACTATTTCACCGATTTGTATTTAGGATCCACATTAAGGGTGTGCTTAGCGAGTTGCCTCGGTACACCTGGCATGTCAGAGGGCTTCCATGCAAAAATGTCCCGATTCTCACGGATGAACTCGATGAGCGCGCTTTCCTATTTCGGATCCAAATTAGCACCGATGCTGAACTGCTTGGACGAATCGCCAGGTACAAAGTCAACAACCTTAGTTTCTGCTGTCGATTTGAACTTTAGGGCCGGATCATGCTCCGTAGTTGGCTTCTTTAATGGAGTCATGTCCGCCGGATCAACATTGTCCTTATAATACTTCAGCTCCTCGGTGGCACAAACCGACTCTGCATAGGCCGCATCTCCTTCCTCACACTCCAAAGCGATTTTGCGGCTTCCGTGAACCGTTATTGTCCCCTTGTGACCCAGCATCTTGAGCTGCAAATACACATAACAGGGCCGTGACATAAACTTGGCGTAGGCCGGTCGCCAAACAGGGCATGATATGGACTTTGGATTTTCACCACTTCAAACGTCAATGTCTCTGACCTGGAATCATGATCATCCCCAAAGGCCACTTCCAGAGCTATCTTACCAACAGGATATGCTGATCTGCTAGGTACTACACCGTGGAACACCGTATTAGACGGTTTAAGATTTTTATCTGTTAGTCCCATACGATGGAAGGTCTCATAGTACAAGATATTAATGTTGCTCCCTCCATCCATGAGCACCTTGGTGAACTTGTAACCTCCCACCTGAGGCGCCACCACCAGAGCCAACTGACCCGGATTATCAACCTGGGGAGGGTGATCCTCTCTGCTCCATATGATTGGCTGTTCAGACCGACGTAGATAACGGGGTATGGCCGGTTCAACAGAGTTGACCGCCCGCCTCTGAACCTTCCGGTCTCGCTTGTCCAAGCTGGTGGTGAAGACATGGTATTGCCCACTACTCAACTGCTTTGGGTTGCTCTTGTAACCTGACTGTTGCTGCTGTTGGTTGTAACCACCCTGGTTGTTCTGACTATTTTGACCATTATGTCCGCCCGGGTTACCATTAAATCCTGAACCAGAATTTCCTCCACCGTAACCCGGCCCGGATCCTGAGCCACCGCCGGATCCGTGATCATACCGAAAAGCATTAGAATTCTTGAACTCCTGCATAATAAAGCAATCCTTCCAAAGGTGGTTTGCTGGCGCCTCCTTCGTCCCATGTCTTGGACAGGGCTGGCTTAGCAGATAGTTTAGGCTGTCCGGGTTAGGGTTGGGCGCCCCATTGCGATTTTTCGGTTTACCCTTGCGTCGCTGGCCATTGTCCTGTGCGTTGGTATTAGCCACAAAGTCCATGTTACCATCCGCTTTATGCTTGCCTCCACCACCATTGCCTGTCCAGTGATGTTGCTGACCTTTGGAGTTGTTGTTCCTCTTTCCCTTCCCTGTCTTGTCATCATCAGATTCGGGATCCTTGGTACTATCAAAATCAGCATATTTCACCAAAGCGGCCATGAGGGTCCCCATGTCAGTGCAATGACGCTTCATCCGTCCCAACTTCAGCTTTAGGGGCCCAAACCGGCAGTTGCCTTCTAGGGTTAATACTGCGGTGTCAGCGTTGATGCGGTCTGATGAGTGCAACACTTGTGAAACCCGGCGCACCCAATGAGTCGTTGATTCTCCTTCCACCTGGACGCATGCAGCTAAGTCCACTATCGACATAGGCTGTTTACATGTATCCTTGAAATTGCTGATAAACTGGGCTCGTAATTGGGCCCATGAACTGATAGAATTAGCCGGCAAGCTTTTTAACCAAGTACGGGCCATTCCTTCAAGCATCATGGTTAAGTATTTCGCACACGCCGCGTCATCCACATCAAGCATCTCCATGGCCATCTCATAGCTCTTCACCCATGTCTCTGGAGGTTGATCCGCCATGTAATTTGGTACCTTGCGCGGGCCCTTGAAATCCTTGGGCAGGCGCACATTGCGTAAAGCGGGGATAAGGCAAGGCACCCCCAAAGAACTAGAAGTAACACTAGGTTCGATCGAGATAGTTGGACAAACCGGCGTTAGCTGCCGAGCCTGATGTTGTGTGGCTAACTCGGCCTCCCTGCACGCTCGGGCCCAGTTCACCACTTCCTGAGCGTTATCAGCACCACCCGCCTGGTTGTTGCCACGGGGTGCTCCACGTCGTTCGTTACTCGACACTGCCGGTTCATCCATATGTCTGCTATAGCTCCGGCTTGGACGGGGGGTCGAGAGGATCCGGTCGTGTCTGTACGAGTATGCTTCCTGTTGGACCAAAGCTGTCCTCAGAAGCTCCTTGACCCGTCGCGTCTCTACTGCCTGCGGCGAATCACCTTCAATTGGAATGGCCTCCAGCCGTGCAGCAACGGCAACGAGATTGTCCATCGGGTTGGAGTAGTGACCCGGAGGTGTTAAAACAGCCTGAGGTATAACGGTGTTTTGACGAGGCGGGTCCATCTGACGAGGCTGAACCGGTGCATCGTTCCCAGGAGCTTCCGCCCGGTTTCCCTCCAGCGGATTGCCGGTTCCTACTCCTGGAGTGTTGAAAAGGTCTCCAGCCTCAAAAACCGGAGGCAAACGGGATCGGTACTTCCTCCTCATGACTTCCTGTGACGCACTCTGGTCCAACATGAGCCTGTAGGCTTGTGCGTCTAAAGCGGCCCGCTCTGTGGCCATCCTGGTGTCCTCAGCTCCCAGATCTGCCTTGGCCTGGGTGATCTGTTCCTTCACCTTTGCAATCTCTGCGTTGTGAACGCCCTGATCCGCCGGATTAGCCTCCGTCATAAGCACAGCCAATGCATCAAATAGCTCTGATAGAACTTGAGCCGGCAGGCGCACAGGGCCTCCTGCCCCGGCAGCTGTCACCGCTGCTGAACCGGAGGTTGTTGCCGTAGCGGTCGAAGAATGAAGCGCTGCTTGTGTGCCAGTCATGAATATTCCAACCCGGTTGGGCAGATCAGAGGGGTCCGGAATACTGTCGCCATTGGAACAGCCCCCAATCCGGCCGTCTTGTAGTTGATAAAGAGATTCGGTTTCTCTGGTCGATGACTCATCATCGGAACAAACGACGGTATCATCGCGAGATTCTGATCCATCCTCATAACTTCCTCAATGGATGACTCCCACGAAGGCATGCTTCATGGCCGGTTTAACCCGGGCGGATCGCGCACGCTGAGTCGTCTCGACGAGGTCGGTGCAAATGTCCGGCTTAGGGCCCGGTTCACCTATCTTGCCAATGAAAATGTGAATGCCACCAAAGGGGACCTGGTACCCGTACTCAATTGAGCCGGCCTCGGGGCCCCAGCCTGCGTCATTGATGTAGAGCTTGCCGCGACAACTCTTAGTCATCCGGCCTATAGCGTAGCCCTCAAGTCCTTCAAAGCGGCCCTCCAAGAACCTGAAACCATCATGCGATAGCCCCACAGTAGGCGCTAACTGTCATGGTTTTGTCACGGTAGATGTCCTAGAGAAAGGACTTAGTCGTGGAGCCATCGCGACGGGTTAGCTTGAAGGGGTTAAAGCGGACACAGGGACGCAAGAGAGTTTATACTAGTTCGGCCCTTCGATGAAGGTAAAAGCCTACATCTAGTTGTGATGGAATTGATGGGGTTTTGATGACTAGGGAGCAAACAAGCTTCGCCTATGTCTCGAGTTGTTGTCTGTCCCTGAACCGCCGCCGGGTCGTCCCCTTATATACACGGGTGACACCCATCGGTTCACAGAGTCCCAACACATGTCGA
This sequence comes from Triticum dicoccoides, assembly GCF_002162155.2. Taxonomy (NCBI): domain Eukaryota; kingdom Viridiplantae; phylum Streptophyta; class Magnoliopsida; order Poales; family Poaceae; genus Triticum; species Triticum dicoccoides. The sequence goes on along the minus strand of NC_041380.1, from coordinate 65,929,563 downwards.
TATTCGTATCCGGGTTGGTCTCTCCTTATTCCTAACTTACAATACAAGTTTATATACAAATCCCGGTTTACAGCTACAAGTCTTGAAACGGCTACGGGCCTTAGGCCCTCATCTGCCTTCTTGGGCTTTAGCACTCTTGAACTACTGATGAAGTTGACCCGGCCCAGATAGGCCGGTTTACGCCCAGCAGTAATATCCCCAACACGTAGGGTCCGCACACTTAACGTTCGTTGACGATATAATATTGTACGAGTTATGTGATTTGGAATGTTGTTCGGAGTCCCGGATGAGATCACGGACATGACGAGGAGTCTCACAATGGTCCGGAGGTGAAGATTGATATATAGGACGATGGTATTCGGACACCAGAAGTGTTCCGGAGGGTACCAGGTACTTATATGGTCACCAGAAAGGAGTTTCGGGCACCTCGGCAAAGATATGGGCCTTATGGGCCAAGTGAGGGAACACACCAGCCCTGGTGTGCACCTATAGAGGACAGCCCTATGAGTATGAGAAGGAAAGAGGGGGGGGCAAGGAAAGTTTGGATTAGGATTCCTACTTCCTCCCCCCCCCCTTTCCTTCCCCCTCGGTTATATCTAGCAGGGGGGCGCGCGGCTTGGGAGGGACTCCAAGTAGGATTCCTCCTACTTGGGCGCCTCCTATGGCTGCTCCTCCCTCCCTCCCACCTATACATATGATATATATGAGGAGGGAGCGCCTAGAACACACCAGACAATTGCCTAGCCGTGTGTGGAGCCCCCCTCCACAGTTTACACCCTCAGTTATATCTTCGTGGTGCTTAGGCGGAGCCCTGCGAGGATCACTTCACCATCACCGTGGCCACACCGTCGTGCTGATGGAACTCGTCTACTACCTCGACGTCTTGCTGGATCAAGAAGGCGAGGGACGTCACCGAGCTGAACATGTGCAGAACTCGGAGGTGCCATGTGTTCGGTACTTGATCGGTCGGAGCTAGAAGAAGCTCGACTACATCAACCGCATTGTCAAACACTTCCACTTACGGTCTACGAGGGTATGTAGACACACTCTCCCCCTCGTTGTTATGCATCTCCTAGATAGATCTTGTGTGAGCGTAGGAATTTTTTTGAAATTGCATGCTACATTTCCCAACAGTGGTATTAGAGCCAGGTCTATGCGTAGATGATATGCACTAGTACAACACAAAGAGTTGTGGGCGGTGATCATCATACTGCTTACCACCAATGTCTTATTTTGATTCGGCGGTATTGTTGGATGAAGCGGCCCGGACCAACCTTACATGACCACGTTGATGAGACCGGTTCCACCGACAGACATGCAACTAGTTTTGCATAATGGTGGCTGGCGGGTGTCTGTTTCTCCTACTTTAGTTTAATCGAATTTGACTGCGGCTGGTCCTTGTTGAAGGTTAAAACATCAAACTTGATCAATCATCGTTGTTGGTTTTGATGCGTAGGTAAGAACGGTTCTTGCTAGAAGCCCGTAGCAGCCATGTAAAACTTGCAACAACAAAGTAGAGGACGTCTAACTTGTTTTTGCAGGGTATGTTGTGTTGTGATATGGTCAAGACATGATGTGATATACGTTATTGTATGGGACGATCATGTTTTGTAAAAGTTACTGGCAACCAGCAGGAGCCTTATGGTTGTCTCTTTATTGTACGAAATGCAACCGCCATGTAATTGCTTTACTTTATCACTATGAGTTAGCGATAGTTGTAGAAGCAATAGTTGGCGAGACAACCACGATGCTATGATGGAGATCAAGGTGTTGAGCCGCTGACGATGGAGATCATGACGATGCTTTGGAGATGGAGATCAAAAGCACAAGATGATGATGGCCATATCATGTCACATATTATGATTCCATGTGATGTTTATCTTTTATGCATCTTATTTTCCTTAGTACGGAGGTAGCATTATAAGATGATCCCTTAACTAAATTTGAAGGTATAAGTATTGTCCCTGAGTATGCACCGTTGTGACAGTTCGTCGTGTTGAGACACCACGTGATGATCGGGCATGATAGACTCTACGTTCACATACAACGGGTGTAAGACAGATTTGCACATGTGGAATGCTTTGGTTAAACTTGATGAGCCTGGCATGTACAACCATGGCCTCGGAACACTAGAGACCAAAAGGTCGAACGTGAATCATATAGTAGATATGATCAACCTAGAGATGTTCACCATTGATGACTACTCCATCTCACGTGATGATCGGACATGGTTTAGTTGATTTGGATCACGTATCATTTAGATGACTTGAGGGATGTCTATCTAAGTGGGAGTTCTTAAGTAATTTGATTAATTGAACTTAATTTATCATGAACTTAGTCCTGATAGTATTTGCATATCTATGGTATAGATCAATAGCTCACGATATAGCTCCTTTATATTTTTGATATGTTCCTAGAGAAAAGTTGAAAGATGATAGTAGAAATGATGCAGACTGGATCCGTGATCTAAGGATTATCCTCGTTGCTGCATAGAAGAATTATGTCCTTGATGCACCGCTAGGTGACAAACCTGTTGCAAGAGCAGATACACACATTATGAATGTTTTGCAATCTCGGTATGATGACTACTTGATAGTTTAGTGCACCATGCTTTACGGCTTAGAACCCGGACTTCAAAAACATTTGAACGCCATGGAGCATATGAGATGTTCCAAGAGCTGAAATTGGTATTTCAGACTCATGCCCGTGTCGAGAGGTATGAGACCTTTTCTCATATCATGCCCGTGTCGAGAGCTATTCTCCTCAACCAGTGAGCCCGTGTCGAGAGCTGAAATTGGTATTCTCCTACAAGATGGAGGAGAATAGCTCAACCAGTGAGCATGTGCTCAGAATGTCTGGGTACTACAATCACTTGAATCAAGTGGGAGTTAATCTTCTAGATAATATAGTGATTGATAGAGTTCTCTAGTCACTATCACCAAGCTAATAGAACGTCGTGATGAACTATAGATGGTAACAGGAGGTAGGGGACACGATGTTTACCCAGGTTCGGGCCCTCTCGATGGAGGTAATACCCTACGTCCTGCTTGATTGATCTTGATGATATGAGTATTACAAGAGTTGATCTACCACGAGATCGTAGAGGCTAAACCCTAGAAGCTAGCCTATGGTATGATTGTTGTTGTCCTACGGACTAAACCCTCCGGTTTATATAGACACCGGAGGGGGCTAGGGTTACACAGAGTCGGTTACAAGGGAGGAGATCTACATATCCGTATTGCCAAGCTTGCCTTCCACGCCAAGGAGAGTCCCATGTGGACACGGGATGAAGTCTTCAATCTTGTATCTTCATAGTCCAACTGTCCGGCCAAAGGATATAGTCCGTCTATCTGGAGACCCCCTAATCCAGGACTCCCTTAGTAGCCCCTGAACCAGCCTTCAATGACGATGAGTCCGGCGCACAGATTTGTCTTCGGCATTGCAAGGCGGGTTCTTCCTCCGAACACTCCATAGAAGAAATTGAACACAAGGATAGTGTCCGGCTCTACAAAACGAGTTCTACATACCACCGAAGAGAGAATAATATTTCCACAAATATAACCTACTGACACGTTTAGCAACATGACATCATGCCATGGCCCGGTCATTATTCAAACCGTTTTTCTCAACCAGCACTGCACATATCGCGAGGCGGTTTTCTTGTCATGTCTTGTCGAAGCAGAGATCGTACCCAATAGCGCCACCTATTACGGCGTTCGGGGAATAAGCGATTTTAACAGGTAAGTGGGGAGGTGCATCGCCTCCTTCGCCCTTATAAACGGACAAAGATTCACCCTTTCTACCACGCCTTCTTCCTCCTTTCTCATTCATTCTCGCACACTCAAGCTCCAGCGCCCAAGTTTGCGTCTTTCTCCTCAAACCACTCCAGGCATGTCCGGAGCGGGAGGCAAGTGGATGGTCTCCTCCATCACGAAGGAGAACATCAAAAAGCTGCGGGAAGCCGAATATCTGGCCGCGGATATCGCGCACCGGCTGCCAGATGCAGGGCATATCACCCCTACGCCCGAACCCCATGAGAGGGTAGTTTTCCTTACCCACTTTGTCCGCGGACTGGGATTTCCCCTTCACCCGTTCGTCCGCGGGCTCATGTTCTACTACGGGCTGGATTTTCATCATCTGGCCCCCAATTTCATCCTCAACATCTCGGCATTTATCCTCGTGTGCGAGGCCTTCCTCCGCATCAGGCCCCACTTCGGTCTGTGGCTGAAGACCTTCAATGTCAAACCGAAGGTGGTGGTCAGCCAGCAAGCAGAGTGCGGAGGCGCCATGATGGGCAAAATGCCTAACGTCACCTGGCTCGAAGGCTCCTATGTGGAGACCATAAAGGGGTGGCAATCGGGGTGGTTCTACATCACCGAGCCGCGTGACACCAACTGGGTGGCGTCCCCCAAATTTCGATCCGGAATCCCCACGCGGCTCACTTCCTAGAAAGAGAAGGGCCTGTCCTGGGGTTCCCCGGTAGAGCTGACCAGACTCTAGACCTTCATCAGGAACATGATGAGCAAGAAAATCAAGCTCGTCAACGTGGTGCAGGTCATGCTCTTCCGCAGGATCCTCCCGTGTCAACGACAGGCATTCAATTTGTGGGAGTTCGACCCGGCCAAGCACCAGACACTGCGAGAGCTGTTCGACATGATGGACAAGGACGTTTGGAAGGTGTTGTTCAAGGGCGCCGAGGTACCTCCTCCCCTTACCGAGGACCGCGGACTCAGCGCAATGTGCGATGCCAATCCGGTAAGTTTTTATATTTCACACGGTACTTATTTGCCCTAGTTTAATGATGTGCAGAATCTAAGCTTCCATGCCATTAACAGGACTGGGTAGAGACAGCGGAGCAGCTCGATTGCCCAGCCCCCCTGCCTGAAGATCCTGCAGATGCTCTCCTAACGGAGATGCTGCCTCCGATGCCTTACGAGGTGCCGGCGAAGAAGGCCCAGAAGAAGGCCACGGGGACCCGAAAGGGTCTCTAGCGCAATGTTATGTCGGACTCATCGTCTGATAACTCCGAAGCGCACTCCTCCCACGAAAACGAGGAGTGCTACCTCTGGTGCACTGCGTTGGTTTTCCCTGAAGAGGAAGGATGATGCATCAAAGTAGCGTAAGTATTTCCCTCAGTTTTTGAGAACCAAGGTATCAATCCAGTAGGAGGCTATGCGCAAGTCCCTTGTACCTGCACAAAACAAATAAATCCTCGCAACCAACGCAAATAGGGGTTGTCAATCCCTATAGGGCCACTTACGAGAGTGAGATCTGATAGATATGATAAAGATAATATTTTTGGTATTTTTGTGATAAAGATGCAAAGTAAAATAAAGGCAAATGGAATAGCAAAGGAAATAACTAAGTAATAGGAGAACAATATAATAAAGATAGACCCGGGGGCCATAGGTTTCACTAGTGGCTTCTCTCGAGAGCATAAGTATTCTACGATGGGTGAACAAATTACTGTTGAGCAATTGATAGAATTGAGCATATTTATGAGAATATCTAGGCATGATCATGTATATAGGCATCACGTCCGAGACAAGTAGACCGACTCCTGCCTGCATCTACTACTATTACTCCACTCATCGACTGCTATCCAGCATGCATCTAGAGTATTAAGTTAAAAATAGAGTAACGCCTTAAGCAAGATGACATGATGTAGAGGGATATACTCATGCAATATGGAGAAAACCCCATCTTGTTATCCTCGATGGCAACAATACAATACGTGCCTTGCTGCCCTTACTGTCACCGGGAAAGGACACTGCAAGATTGAACCCAAAGCTAAGCACTTCTCCCATTGCTAGAAAGATCAATCTAGTAGGCCAAACCAAAATGATAATTCAAAGGGACTTGCAAAGATAACCAATCATACAAAAAACAATTCAGAGAAGATTCAAATATTATTCATAGATAGACTTGATCATAAACCCACAATTCATCGGTCTCAACAAACACACCGCAAAAAGAAGATTACATCGAATAGTTCTCCACAAGAGAGGGGGAGAACATTGAATTGAGATCCAAAAAGAGAGAAGAAGCCATCTAGCTACTAACTATGGACCAGTAGGTCTGAGGTAAACTACTCACACTTCATCGGAGGGGCATTGGTGTTGATGTAGAAGCCCTCCGTGATCGATGCCCCCTCTGGCGGAGCTCTGGAACAGGCCCCAAGATGGGATCTCGTGGATACAGAAAGTTACGGCGGTGGAATTAGGGTTTTGGCTCTGTTTCTGGTCGTTTGGGGGTACGTGGATATATATAGGAGGAAGGAGTACGTCGGTGGAGCAACAGGGGGCCCACGAGGGTGGAGGGCGCGCCTGGGGTAGGCAGGCGCGCCCTGCTACCTCGTGGCCTCCTGTTTCGTGCCTTTACGTAGGGTCCAAGTCTCCTGGGTCTTATTTGTTGAGAAAATCACGTTCCCGAAGGTTTCATTCTGTTTGAACTCCGTTTGATATTCCTTTTCTTCGAAACCCTAAAACAGGCAAAAAATAGCAATTCTGGGCTGGGCCTCTGGTTAATAGATTAGTCCCAAAAATAATATAAAAGTGGATAATAAAGCCCAATAATGTCTAAAACGGTAGATAATATAGCATGGAGCAATCAAAAATTATAGATGCGTTGGAGACGTATCAAGGAGGAGGAAGAGAAAAGGTCTCCCTCCCTCCCAGCCGGGGGAGATAAGAAAAGGAAAGCCGCCCCAACCGGGAAGGCCGAAGCGTCCAAGAAGGGAAGGACCCTCCTTCCGGACTGCTCCACGATAGCCGCCCCCAGCGACGACGAGTGGTTACCCAGGGACAAGCCCCTGGCGAAGTCGTAAGTATCCGGATACCATAGTAATTTGATACGTCTCCAACGTATCTATAATTTTTGATTGCTCCATGCTATATTATCTACTGTTTTGGACTATATTGGGCTTTATTTTCCACTTTTATATTATTTTTGGGACTAACCTATTAACCGGAGGCCCAGCCCAGAATTGTTGTTTTTGCCTATTTCAGTGTTTCGAAGAAACAAAATATCAAACGGAGTCCAAATGGAATGAATCCTTCGGAAACGTGAGTTTCTCATCAGATAAGATCCAGGAGACTTGGACCCTCCGTCAAGAAAGCCATGAGGCGGCCACGAGGGTGGAGGGCATGCCCCCCTAGGGTGCGCCCCCTGCCTCGGGGGGCCCTCGAAGCTCCATCGACGTACTTCTTCCTCCTATATATACCTACGTACCCCCAAACGATCGGGGATAGAGCCAAAAACCTAATTCCACCGCCGAAACTTTCTGTATCCACGAGATCGCATCTTGGGGCCTGTTCAGGAGCTCCGCCGGAGGGGGCATCGATCACGGAGGGCTTCTTCATCATCATCCAAGCCCCTCCGATGAAGTGTGAGTAGTTTACTTCAGACCTATGGGTCCATAGTTAGTAGCTAGATGGCTTCTTCTCTCTTTTTGGATCTCAATACAATGTTCTCCCCCTCTCCTGTGGAGATCTATTCGATGTAATCTTCTTTTTGCGGTGTGTTTGTTGAGACTGATGAATTGTGGGTTTAGGATCAAGTCTATCTATGAATAATATTTGAATCTTCTCTGAATTCTTTTATGTATGATTGGTTATCTTTGCAAGTCTCTTCGAATTATCAGTTTGGCTTGTCCTACTAGATTGGTTTTTCTTGCCATGGGAGAAGTGCTTAGCTTTGGGTTCGATCTTGCGGTGTCCTTTCCCAGTGACAGAAGGGGCAGCAAGGCACGTATTGTATTGTTGCCATCGTGGATAACAAGATGGGTTTTTTATCATATTGCATGAAACTATCCCTCTACATCATGTCATCTTTCTTAAGGCGTTACTCTGTTTTTAACTTAATACTCTAGATGCATGTTGGGTATATAGCGGTCGATGAATGGAGTAATAGTAGTAGATGCAGGCAGGAGTCGGTCTACTTGTCTCGGACGTGATGCCTATATACATAATCATACCTAGATATTCTCATAACTATGCTCAATTCTGTCAATTGCGCAAAAATAATTTGTTCACCCACCGTAGAATATCTTTCTCATCATATCAATCTCCATCACTTTATTATTGCTTTGCTTTTACTTTTTTACTTTGCATCTCTATACGAAAAATACCAAAAATATTATTTATCATCTCTATCAGATCTCACTTTCGTAAGTGGCCGTGAAGGGATTGACAATCCCTAAGCACGTTGGTTACGTTGAGCTATTGTTTTTGTGTAGGTACGAGGGACTCACGCGTAGCCTCCTACTGGATTGATACCTTGGTTCTCAAAAACTGAGGGAAATACTTACACTACTTTGCTACATCATCCTCTCCTCTTCGGGGAAATCCAACGCAGTGCTCAAGTGGTAGCAAGAAGAATTTCTGGCGCCGTTGCTGGGGAGTCTGCGCAAAAGTCAACATACCAAGTACCCATCAGAATCCCTATCTCGCGCATTACATTATTTGCCGTTTGCCTCTCGTTTGCCTCTCCCCCACTTCACCCTTGCCGTTTTATTTGCCCTCTCTCTCTATCGTCCCTCTCTTTCTCTATTTGCCTCTTTTTGCCCGTTTCTTGTTTGCTCGTATGGTTGGAATAGTTGTTTATTTATTACTAAACGGAGAACCTAAGATCTATGGATCCTCATCCGCTTGATAATCTTTTTAAGAGATCCAATTATGATGAACCAATTGCTAATGAGTTTTGTGCATTATATTATCTTTATGAAGTTTTGCTTGAAATTCGTGAATCTAAAAATTGTGATGAAGTACTTTATGGAGTTATTCACGATAGATCTTTGAATAAAAAGCATGATTGCAATGATTTTACTATAAATTCTCTTGATGTCAATTGTGCTAATAATATGCAAAACCCTAAGCTTGGGGATGCTAGTTTTGCTATGACTACTATTTGTTTCAATGATCATGATTGGGGTGGTTCTTCTTATGATCTTGAAAATTTATTTAAGCCCCATGATGAATATGAGATTGATAATAGTATTTGCAATATTATTGAAAGTGGGTTTGGAAGAGTGTCAACTTTACATCCCACATATTTGGAGAATTTTCAATCTTATGAAATTTTTGATAGAAGTGGGTTTGGAAAGGTCATGACTTTAGTTAATATTAATCCCACTATTTTGGAAGAATGTCAACTTTGCATGCATGTGGATCGTGTTGAAAATATTTTATGTGATAGCTATTTTGTTGTTCACTTCCGAGTGGATAAAAATTAAAGAAGTTCGCTTAGACCCCAGCCGACTGCACACAGTCGACTGCGGTCTCGTGGGCTACACCCAGCGGGTGCACTTGGCATGCCCCCGCTGATTAAGACCCAACTCGACCGGTCCGCCCGGGTCAAGTCAAAAAAACTGTTCAGACCACAGTCGACTGCCAGCAGTCGACTGTGGTCTCGGGGACTACACCCAGTGGGTGCACTTAGCGTGCCCCCACCGGTTCAGATCTCATTCGACCGGTCCGCCTGGGTCGAGTGGAAGAAAAGAAAGGAAGGAAGAACTCAGACCCCAGTCGACTGCGGTCTCGGGGACTACACCCAGTGGGTGCACTTAGCATGCCCCCACCGGTTCAGATCCTACTCGCCCAGACCGAGTGGAAGAATGCAACTACCAAAGACAACAATACACCAAGTGGGTGCACTGATTCGACGCAAACAACAAGAGATTGTATAGAAGAAAATTTTTCGGGTAGCATATCCCGATAGAACAAGGTCAGTTGAAAGTTTACTTACCTAGACATTGGCTCGGAGAGCAGCGCTGGTGTCGTAAGCGGCCTAGCTATTCTCGTGCACCGTCTTCATCTGCTCCATCATCACGTTAGCCTTACGGATGACTTCCGCAGCCGCTTCCGACTGGTTTTCCGGGAAAGGGTAGCTGGTGAAGAAGAGGGCAGACGACCCAGGTGCAGCAGCTTGGACCTTCGAGGCATGAGATGGGACAACTGAAGGAATCACCGATACAGTCGACGGTGCAGGGCGCTGACTCGACAAGGGTACAGCGAAGGTTACAGAGGCCCCGCCCGCATCTTCAGATTGATGGACTATTGGTGTTGTCGTTGGTCCCTGCTGAGACGCCTTACCAGCCGCCGCCTTTTTATTCTTACTGGGCCTAGGAGCCACATCTTCATCGTCATTTGGGAGATCGATGACGTTGGGCGGAGCTGCGGAGAAGATCACTCGACCCCAAAGTGAACCGCTAGAATTCAATCGACCGAGTAGTCAAGAGCAAGATCATAAGAGTTTTTTCCTGGGTTGGAGGTAACCGCATCTTCCATCTCCTCGTCTCGGTACTGGTAAGAAGAGGTTCCTGATGTAGCAGCATTGCAAAGGCCCGCACTCAGTCGATTATGTTCTGTTGCTCGAGTTGACGAAAAGAACAAGTCAGATGATTACCCGGAGATGGTAGGGATGGTCACTTTGATCCTGGGCAAAGCTTTTGGCAGTTTGGAGGAGGTGGCTTTCGGTGCTTTTGGTGCTGGAGGCGGCACAACCTTGGACTGCTTCGGAGCCTTCTCACTCGGCGATGGGGAAGACGTCTGGGGGCGCTTCGAAGACTGCCCAGTCGGCGCGGTCGCCAGGTCTGGGGTGCTCGCCGGGTCGTGAGCGTGCTTGGACCTTCTCTCTCTGCGAGGAGGCGAGTCGACCTCTTCGTCATCAGTCGAGTCGTCGCTCTCCTCGTCCTCCTCGGCATCCGACTGGCACTCGCCGCTCTCGCCTCCGCTCGCCCCTTCCTCGACATCTTTCCCCTGCACTCCATTGGGCATCGAGTACATGTCAATGAGGGCCTAAAAGGACAACGATCAAAAGAAATTCAGTCGACCATCAACAAGGTGTCGCACAAAGAATCAAGAAGATACTCGACAAAGCAGAGTCATACCTGTTCCGGCTGGCGCGAGTGGTCGAATGGAGTCACCCTCCTAGACCCCCGGGGATTGTCTTTGTTGCTGGTGATTCCCTTCAGCCACTTCTCCAAGGTGTCTTCGCTGACGTCCTCTGGGTGGATCTGAGTGGAGTCCTCAAGCCCTGAGTACATCCACATCGGATGGTCACGGGCCTGAAGCGGTTGGATGCGTCGACTGAGAAAGACCTCCAGCAGGTCCATCCCAGTCACCCCGTCGCGGACAAGTTGGACGACCCACTCGACCAACACCTTGACCTGCGCCTTCTCTTCTGGGACTACCCTCAAGGAGGAGGGCTTCTCCACTCGAGCTAGGGAAAAGGGAGGAAGTCCAGTCGACTGGCTCGGAGTCGGCTGGTCCTTACAGTAAAACCAAGTCGACTTCCAGCCCCGGACCGAGTCGGGAAGGATCATCGCTGGGAAGGTGCTCTTGTTCCTCATCTGGATCCCCATACCCCCGCACATCTGGATCACGTGCGTCCTCTCATCACTCGGATTGGCCTTTTTGATCGACTGGGAGCGGCAGGTGAAGATGTGTTTGAAGAGACCCAGTGCGGTCGACAGCCTAAGAAATTTTCACACATCGACACAAAGGCAGCCAGATAAACTATGGTGTTTGGAGTGAAGTGGTGAAGTTGAGCCCCGAAGAAGTTCAGAAAGCCATAAAAGAAAGGATGGGGAGGCAGAGAAAACCCGCGATCGACGTTGGTGGCGAGGAGAACACACTCACCCTCCCGCGGCTTCCCCCCTCCACCAGGAGCCCCGAGAGCCATGCCGATTTGTAGGGGATCAGTCCCTCCTCCACCAGGTCGTCGAGGTTGTCCTGGCTAATCGTCGAACGGATCCAATCGCCCTGGATCCAGCCCAGCGGCAGGCCGGATCTTGACGAGGATCCTCCCCGACTGGTCCTCTTGCCCTTCACCTTCGCGGTTGCCTTCTTCGCGTGCTCCAGCGCCACTGACTTCTCTTTTCCCATGGCGGCGAATCAAATTCGAGCGAGGTTTTGACGCAGAGAGCGGAAGCGTGCGCGGCGGAGAGGTCTGAGGAAGAAGAAAGAGAATGGGAGTGCGCAGGGCAAAGACCCGGTCCGGTACCTTTTATAAGGTCATTCCCCGAGTGACTGACTGGTAGGCCCAGACGATCTAAACAAATCCCGCAATGGTCGCGCACGCAATACGTGGCGAAAAAGGTGGCACGGAGATCGAGGCGACCTGCCTAATCCGTCCCGATTACCACGGCCTCACCCGTCTGGCGCACTTCCCAAAATTCGAATCCCGCGAAATCCGCGGAGAGCAGAGCAACTTGTCAGACTAAAAACGTCCTCCACATTATCATTCATAATTCCACCGTGAAAATTCACTCGACAAAAACCAAGAATGGACCAGGGCGACTGAAAAAGAAGTTGACATTGTCTCCTCAGGTCATGCACTACTAGGAAAAGGCCTACTAATGGCGCACCAGTTTTGCCTACTAATGGCGCATCACTGGTGCGCCATTAGTATCACGCCACTAGTATTTATTACTAATGGCGCACCACCTAGTGCGCCATTAGTATATAACACCATGCGCCATTAGTATGCCTCCCAGGGCCATATTTAACCATGTGATTTGTCACACTAATGGCGCACTGCGGATGGATGCGTCATTAGTATACTTGGCATACTAATGGCGCACTCTGTAGTGATGCGCCATTAGTATGAATATTAGGTTTTTTTACTTTTCTGATTTTTGCACAGGTTACAAAATATATTATTTGATAGAATATAGACAGTAGCACACAGCAATTGCAGATTCATCGAATACAATAGAAGATTAGTCTCCGAATACAATTCATCATATTAGTCTCCGAATTCAAAAGACCGAACAAAGATAAAACATTACAAGTCTCGAGACCGCGAGTATCGAGTTTGTCGGAAGTAATACTAATCCTAACAAGTCATACTAATCATCATCATACAATTTCTACTCGTTATTCATAACAAGTCATACGATCATCATCTTGATAGTCATTGAACCAACCCTACTTAATTGTTATTAGCGCATGATAATCAGTATTAGGAAGGACCTAAATACCCTATTTAAGCTAAAATAGCAAAAAACAATATAGACCCTGACTCTCCATTATGGAGAATGGAGAACATCCTGTCTCCAATTCTTGCGCTTCGCTTCCTTTTGCTTCCAAGAAGCTCCTTACGACTGTCCATACATTTTTCCCATCCTTTGATTTTCATGTCTCCACTTCTTTTAGAAATCTCGTATGGATAGTTGACATTCGTAGGATGACCTGGCTGTATGTTCAAAACATTAAGACTACCTTTCTGATAAATCATATGAGGCACACAATTCTCTGGGATTATCTGTTGAAAAACATAGTAATAACTTCATAATTAGCAATGATGTACTAGTTTTAGAAGTATGCAAAAGATGCACGGATGTCGTAATAGTAAAAATCTTACCAGGGTATCTCCATGGTAGTTACCGTAGTTGAACACATGCACTAGTGGCACGTATTTACCATAATGTTGAGGAGTTTGATTGTGGATATTGTAATTCTCAATGTCAGTACAAAATCCGACCAGATGATTTTTCTCCTTGTAAGTTGTTAATTCGAAGCCATCGGTGTAGTGGGTTTTGTCTACCATCTCCCGCACATTCTTTGAATAATAAAAATAAGCTGTCAACTATTTTGAAATAAACAATATAAATTAGCTAATAACTATGTTTGAGAAACTCACATAGCGGTAGAACTGGAGGCGTATCAACAAGGACCCAAATGTCCATATTGTCTTGGTTGATGTCAGGATTACCAAGATCCATGGTGATAAGCATACCCTCATCAAAACCATACATCTTGCAAAATGCTTCCCAATTTTTGCAACCAAAATGGGTTACGCTCTCAGAATTATATAGATTTACTTCAAAGTCCACATCATGATGAGTCCTTAGGTGAATTTTCTTTGCTTCAGAAATTTCATGGTCTTCAAAATCCATCCTCTCCAAGACATAGCGTCTTGCATGGCATGGGATAAGCTATACTCGAATTGTAAAAGATGAAAATTACACGTTGAAATAGTTGAAGTCATGCTTTATTATGAAAATAACACTTGTCGTCGTTGTGTACCATTTCAACTTCGAAGGTCTCCTCGAGCTTAATGCTGAAGCGCCGATCATCGTCCAGGTGAGGCATGTCGCACAGACCTCGATCGTCGTGGCACCAGTCGCACTCCCCCGGGAGACTTTCATCGTCCGATGATGATTACGACATGTCCTACATTCATAATTCAAAACTACATCATTTAGGGTTTGTCGACACCGAGGCATCCTAAAAGCTAAGCTTTTATCATTTAGGGTTTGTCGACGCTGAGGCACCCTAAAAGCCTAAGCTTTCATCATTTAGGTTCTTATCGACACCGAGGCACCCTAAAAGCCAAGGTTTTATCATTTAGGGTTTGTCGACGTCGAGGCATCCTAAAAGCTAAGCTTTTATCATTTAGGGTTTGTCGACGCCGAGGCACCCTAAAAGCCTAAGCGTACATCATTTAGGTTCTCATCGACACCGAGGCACCCTATAGAAGCCAAGTTAATTTTACATCATTTAGGGTTTATCGATGCCGAGGCACCCTAGGTTGGGCCTAATCACTTGGCACTAATCACTTGGCTCTATTGCCACCTATGTTGGGTTTATCATCTAGGGTTTATCGATGCTAAGGAGAATTCTAAGTTGGGCCTAATCACTTGGCTCTATTGCCACCTATGGTTTAATGCAGCAAGAATGGCGGGGCAGTTGATCCTACTTAACTAAGTACTATGATACACCGGCCCATGCATTAGTCGCAAGTACCCCATATGTCCTATTTTTAGCAAAGTCATGCCAAAATTCACGGAAAATTTCAGCATGACCTTTGCTGAAAATAGGACATATGGAGTACACGAATTTGCCGGAACAGGAGTTAATCGACATTCCAGCAAACTCAAGGGCCTCTCGGGGTACCTGCAAATTCATCACGACACAATGGTCGGAGACAAAACCCAGCGACAGACCATATAGTCCTCTGCTTTCATATGGGAAAAAATCAGCTCAACTTATGTGAGCTTCCATTCCAGATATAATAGGTCACCAAACAAAAAATCATCCAGATATAATGGTACAGCAAAGAAACAGCTTAATCCATGCCTCAGCTTATGAACAGTCATTACTTCAAATACAGAAGAAGGAACAATTTATTTGTGACATAGTTACAAATGATGACAGAATAAAGCAACACCCTGCACTAGCCAAAAAACAAGTGAAGTTTCACCCATATAAGAACAACTTTATAAAATCAGAGAATTTGCTAAATTTTTTGTATCCTTTATATACACTGGAGTACAATGCTTTATAATGTTCCATCATCATTATAGAAAATTCACAATTGTCCATAACAGTTAACTGAAATTTTTGCCTCATAGCTTGGGTGGGTTAAGTACTAGGAGACTTTGTAATGTGCAGTACAGGTGCAGTAACAGGCTTCTGAGTTAAGAAAACATTTCTGTTTGATTTTCAAACCACACACTTACTTTCAACTATAAACAAAACTGACTTGTTGTTAATGAAACTCATGGTGGAAGTAACTACTAGCAGCATGTCATTATCATGGCAGTCCACTATATATTTTTATGACAAAATACATCATTATCAGGGCACATTATGGCCATTTTCTTACATGATGCTAACTATACCTAACTGATTTTTTTGACAGTAGCTCAAGTTTTTGACAGTAGCTCCTAACTGTACCTAACTGAATTTTTTGACAGTAGCTCCTAACTAAATTTTTTGCTTAAAGGGAAGGCTGACTTAAGTGGCAAGATGATACAATTTGTGTAACATAACAATATATGCATCTTAATATAACACCATCTCCTAACAGAAATTGTGTCCAGATCTACTAGCGGGCAAAGTAGAACTGATATTCTTTTGCTGACCTCTAGTACAAGGTATAGAAGAGGAGGTAAGAGAAGAAATAGTGACATTTCTCTTAGCAGGAGACTTTTTCTTTCTTCTAGAAACTACAGTAAATTTCTCCTCCTCTTCCACTACAGTATCATGCCAACTTAGACACAGGGAGGTGACATTTCCATTCGAGTCATGAATATCTAAACAGTGTTCAGTTTTCTTACTAATTTGTTCCCTGGATAATTCCAATTCCTTGAGAACATGAATAAAATCAAAATTATCCAGAGGTATATCAACACCCATCATTGATGCTCTAAACATAATCTCCTTAGCTACTTAATTCCCCAACCCTAGCTACTTAATTCTCCAACCCCTTTTCTTGTCCAAAATTCTCCAACCCCTAACCCTAGAACACATCAGAAGGAAATCAAGAGGGGGAAGAGGGGGAAGCGGCTCGGGTGCTCACTGGGGAGGTCGAGGGTGACTCGGGGTAGCCAGAGCTAGTCGAGGTGGCGCAAATTCAGCGTCGAGCGGTGGCGATGGTGGCCGAGGCGGAGGAAATCGGCGGGCGTCCGAGGGCGTCTGGGTCCTCGTAGTCAAAGAGGAAGACAATGGCGGTCCTCCTAGGCAGGCCGCGCGGTGTTGGACGGCGACCACGAGGTTGACGCAGGCGGGGCCGCGGGGGGAGGGGGCGCTTGGGCGGGAGGACATCGAGGGCGCGGGCACGGGAAGAGGGGGACGGCGAGGGAGGCGGCGCTCGGCTCGAGGAGGCGCGGGGGCGGCGATGGAGACGGAGGCGCGGGGCGGCGGCGGCGGCGTGGGTCGGGGCAGCGGGGGGAATTAGCTAGGGGGCGAGGGAGAGGGACGAAGGGGATCTGGCGAGAGGGAGGGAATTAGCTAGGGAGGAATCTTACTAATGGCGCACCCGCGGTCGGTGCGCCATTAGTAATCTTTTTTTTTCCATAGCAATGGTGCACCAGGCAGAGGTGCGCCATTAGTAATCTTTTTTTACATAGCAATGGCGCACCAGGCAGAGGTGCGCCATTAGTAATCTTTTTTTATATATAGCAATGGCACACCAGCCAGAGGTGCGCCATAAGTAATTCTTTTTGTTGCATGTAATAATTTTTTAGAAAATGAATATGAATATGAAACAGTAATATTTTTTTATAAAAACAGTAATAATTGTTGTTTAACAAAAATTGTAGTCTACACTTTTTTATTATTATTTTTAAAAAAATGAAGAGGGGAGAGGAGGCGGAGCTCACCGGGGAGCGGGGGAGGGTGCGGGGGGTGCTCGTCGGCGGT
>NC_041380.1:65885477-65912193 GCF_002162155.2 Triticum dicoccoides | reverse complement strand
GTTGGCGGTTGTGGAGCGGGGGAGGCTGCGGGGGGTCGTCGGCAGCGGTGGTGGAGCAGGGGAGGGTGCGGTGGGTCGTTGGCGGCGGTGGAGCTAGCGGGGGAGGGTGCGGGTGGGATCGAGATCGAGATGGAGGGGGAATCGACATCGAGATGGAGGGGGATCGAGATCGAGTGTCCTCATGAATATTCAATATTTTATCATATTGAATATGAAAAAATATCATCAAATTTGAAAAAATATTCATGAATTCAAAAAGTGCCCATGAAATTTAAAAATATTCATGATATCAAAAAGTGCCCATGAAATACAACCGAGAAATGAAGACTACGATTTAAATACAGTCGATCTTAGCTAGCTATCTGTTCATAATCTTCTTGCCCTTCTTTTTCGCAAATGGAGTTCTTCTGTGGAACGGACGTCCTTTAGGTAGGGTGGTCCTGCTTCTTCTTGTGGTGTATGCTGCTACTTCATCGTTGTCGTCATGTTCGATCTTCGAGTCGCCGTACTTGTCGAAGTCTTGCTCATTGGCTACTCCATCCATTCCGATGATCTTCCTTTTGCCTCTCCTCACGACAACACGACTGGGCTTTGACGGGTCGGTAATGAAGAAGCATTGGTCCACTTGGGAAGCCAGTACCCATGGCTCATTTTTCGTGGTGACTTTTGCGCCCGCGGTCTTGGATTTGGCTTCGGGTATAACCATGGTGGTAAAATACCGGTCTTCTTTTAGGACGCTCTTGGCCCATCTGACACGGAACATCGGGACCTTCTATCCAGCGTAGCTCAGCTCCCAGATCTCCTCGATCCTTCCGTAGTATCTGTCCTTGTTGTTACCGGTGTAGGATTCCATCGTTACCCCGGAGTTCTGATAACCATCGCTCTTCATGTCCTTGTCCTTGGTGTAGAATGTGTAGCCGTTGATATTGTACGCCTCATAGGTCATCAGGTTGTGCTCGGTGCCCTGTGACAAGGCGAATATGAGTTGTTCTTCTGCGGAGGAATCCTCATGTAAAGGGTACGATAGAAGCTTCTGCTTGAACCAACGCGTGAAACATGAGTTGTGCTCTTTGATTATATCTCTGTCCGTCCTCTGTTGGCCTCGATCATTGTACGTCTTCTCAATAAAGGTTTTGTGCTCTACCACCCAAGGATCGGCCACGTCTATGTGTTGTAGCGCGACTAGGTTTGCTCTTTCAAAGTCGGCGAGTCGACCCTCGAAGTCGACATGCATTTCGCGGCGACCCTCACGGTGACCCCATCCAGCGAGCCTGCCGAGGTGCCTATTGATGGGCAGACTAACGGGGTTCTCGATGCCTAGATAATTCGTGCAGTAGGAGATGCACTCTTCCGTCAGAAAGCCCCTGGCTATACTTCCCTCTAGACGTGACATGTGGCGAATGTATCCTTTGATGACACCATTCATCCTTTCGAACGGCATCATGCTGTGCAGGAACGTCGGCCCGAGTTGGATGATATCCTCCACGATATGGACCAGCAAATGCACCATAACGTCGAAGAATGCGGGCGGGAAGTACATCTCAAGCTCGCATAGTATCACCACGATCTCTTCCTGTAGCCTTCTGAGTTGCCTCACGCCAACCGACTTCTGAGAGATGACGTCAAAAAACTTGCATAGGCCAAATAGCGTTTCACGGACGTGCGCGTCCATGATCCCACGGATTGCAACCGGAAGTATCTGCGTCATCAGCATGTGACAGTCGTGAGACTTCATCCCGCTAAACTTCTGCTTCGCTGGGTCTAGGTATCTGCTTATCTTCCCCACGTAACCGTAAGGAAGTTTTACTCCTATGAGGCAGGTGAAAAACTACTCGATCTCCTCCTGACTTAGAGTGAAGCACGCGGGAGGGTAGTCATTTATGGTCTTCTTGGCCTTTTTGCCTTTGCGACGACTTTCTGTGTCCTGCTTCGCCTCATCATCATCATAATCATCATCATCATCATTAGCATGAAGCTCCTGCCTGATGCCCATTGATTTCAAGTATGCCCTTGCTTTCAGCCCATCTTTGGTCCTCTCTGGCATGTTGAGCAGGGTACCAAGCAGAGTCTCGCACACGTTCTTCGTGATATGCATGGCATCAAGGCTGTGAGGCACACGACGGATCTTCCAGTACGGCAAGTCCCAGAAAACAGACCTCGTTTTCCCTACCTTCAGCAGTGGCTCTGGCGCCTTTCGCTTCTTTCCCGGCAGTGGGCAATATTTCCAATTTTTCAACAGCCCGTCTATTTCCTCATCGCTCCTCGTACGCGGGCGTCTTCGGAGTTTGGTTTCACCATCGAACAGATCGTTGTGTTTCCTCCACGGGTCATCGTCGCGAAGCCACCTTCGATGTCCCACGAGCACGGTTTTTGAAGACCCGGGATCTCTATCTAGCTGGCGATACGTTGTGTCATCCATGCACCTGACGCATCCAGAAAATCTGTGGACCACCTGCCCCGCAAGATATCCGTAACCGAGATAGTCGTGCACCGTCGTGAGCAGTGTGGCTCTCATAGGGAAATATTCTTTCTCTGCGGCCTCCCGCGTATTGGCTGGCGTTTTCCACAGCGTGTCTAGCTCCTCTTTCAGCAGCCCCAGATAAAGATTGATGTCGTTCCCTGGTTGTTTCGGCCCTTCAATTAGCATACTCATGTGAATGTACTTCCTCTTCATGCACAACCAGGGGGGGAGGTTGTACATCCACACAAACACAGGCCAGGTGCTATGTGTGCTTCTCTGGCTGCCAAACGGATTGACTCCATCGGTGCTCGCACCCGGCACGATGTTCCTTGGATCCTTCCCAAATTCTAGGTGTTCGAAGTTCAACGCTTGCCACTGGCTCCCATCCTTAGGGTGACTCAGCATCTTGTCTTTTTTATTTATCTCCGGATCATTTGCGTCATCTTCCCGCTTCTTCTCCTCCCTATCCGTGTGCCAACGCAGGAGCTTTGCTACCTTACGGTCCACGAAATACTGCTGCAGACGAGGAGTGATCAGAAAGTACCACACCACTTTTTGAGGAGCTTTCTTCCTCTTCTTGTATCGAGTGACGCCGCACACCGGACATATGGTAGACTCCGCATGCTCGCCCCGATAAATGATGCAATTGTTCATGCACACATGGTATTTCACGTGCGGTAAATCCAGAGGACACACGAATTTTTTTGTGTCCTCGAAACTGGTCGGGCACTTGTTCCCCTTGGGAAGACGTTCGTGCTAGAATGACATGTTCTCGTCGAAGCATGTGTCGGTCATTTTGTGTTTTACCTTCATCTCCAAAGCCATGAGTGTTACTTTCAGGCGGGTATCCTTGGGTCTGCATCCTTCATACAATGGAGTAACCGCGTCTATCTCCAGTTGATCCAGCTTGGCTTTCTCTTGGGCGGCAGCTCTTGCGTTATCCGTCTGCTTGAGAAGCAGCTCTTGAATATGAGGGTCCTGCACCCAGCCCATCGATGGTCCATCGTCGTCTGCTCCTCCGGCATCTAGATCTTCATGATCATGCCCTTCATCTGCTCCGGCATCTTCCTCATCATCATGTCCGACATCTTCTACATGATGACTATGTACAGCATCACTGTCGTGATCATGTCCTGGAGATTCTTCGTCTTCTCGCCCGCCCAAGCCGCGGTGGTTGTCTTGCTGCCCTTCCACATTTCTTGCCCGGCCCCCATGGACGACTTCATAGTCATCTTCATCACCTTGCCACCGATAGCCATCCATGAAACCATGCAAGAGCAGGTGGTCCCGCACCTGCCCAGAATCCGGGTCCGCAATAAGGCTCTTCATCTTGCATCTTCGACACGGACATCTTATCTCCGTCTCGTTCTTTTGAAGCATCTCGGCCTTCGCGGAGCTCAAAAACCTATTCATGATGCCTTCGGTCATCGTGCGGACCATGGTCGCCTGTGGGGTAGAGCAAAACGATATTTTAGAACCAAGAAATAATTTGGCATAACTTTCCCTAAAAATAGGACCAAAAAGAATGCATAGTGCCAAAATTCTCACCGACACGGAAATGAATCAACATTCCGGCAAAATATTGGCAACTATCGCATTTCAAATACCGGTACCTGCAAACACAAACATATATGCAACACCACAAACATACATAGATCTAGCTAGGCCACAAAAAGTGCATGTGCACGTTGTTGGAGCGAGCTAGGGAGAAAAAAAAAGTAGATCTACAACATGAAGATAGCTTTCCCCTTACTTACCTATCAAAAAAAGGTAATTTCAACACTTAATTTTGATGACTCTATGGTGCAAATGAGGTGAGGAGGAGGAGGCAGTCGACAAGCTTAGAGAAGGAGGTGGGGGGAATGAAGTGGGGAAAGTGAGTGTGTAAGTGTGGCTGTCCAAAAATATCTAGCTGGTCCCAGATTACTAATGGCGCACCACAGAGACATGCGCCATTAGTAACCCAATATACTAATGGCGCACCACACAGACATGCGCTATTAGTAGTTTTGCAAAAACGTAAAAAATTAATTTTTATACTAATGGCGCACCATGGCACAGTGCGCCATTACTAGTTTAAACTAGTAATGGCGCACTATGCAACGGTGCGCCATTAGTAGTTTTGCAAAAAAGAAAAAAAAATACAGTAGTGGCGCACTCTATGGCTGGTGCGCCGTTAGTAGTTCTAACTACTAATGGCGCACTCTGCCCGGATGCGCCATTGGTATGTTTGAAAAATGAAAAAAAACATTTTGTTACTAGTGGCACACCGTGTGCCTGGTGCGCCATTATATTAGTGTCTTCCACACTAATGGCG
Organism: Triticum dicoccoides; assembly: GCF_002162155.2. Taxonomy (NCBI): domain Eukaryota; kingdom Viridiplantae; phylum Streptophyta; class Magnoliopsida; order Poales; family Poaceae; genus Triticum; species Triticum dicoccoides. The sequence continues at coordinate 65,907,415 of NC_041380.1, read as the reverse complement.
CACCAACAGATGGTGCGCCATTAGTATATAGTAATGGCGCACCACATGTCTGGTGCGCCATTAGTGTCAATTCTGTCTATAGCCCTTTTCCTAGTAGTGATGGCTCCAGAACAAGTTATACTCACAACGCGAAGAATGAGTCGGAAGTGTTCCCAACTCCTTCCCCACTCAAACCCTGATCCATTCGGGGGCTAATGACGAAGCTATGTACCTAGGGTAGGGTCATGGATCTGTTCAAGATACCCTCCCCAAGGACATCTCTAAAAGCACCTGAAGCAGTCGAAGAAGAGGTCATCATCCACTCGACCATAAAGCCATGTTCCACTCGAGATTCTTGAGGACACTCGACCATGCGAACAACCACTCTACTACCAGAAGATGGAGAACCTCTCACTCTGCAACGGTCGGGATTAAGTCATAGCTATAATAGTCATTTATAGCACTTTACTTCGGACGTTACCAGTAGCGCTCCTTCTTTATGAACATTGAACCCTGTGTAACGGAGGGGAGCTAGGGTCCTGGCGCACTCTATATAAGCCACCCCCTCCTCCGGGACAAGGGTTCACACCCCCTGTAACTCACACGCGTATATCCAGTTGACCGCCTCCGGGCTCCGAGACGTAGGGCTGTTACTTCCTCCGAGAAGGGCCTGAACTCGTAAAACTCGCGTGTACAACTCCTCCATAGCTAGGATCTTGCCTCTACATTCCTACCCCCATTCTACTGTCAGACTTAGAACCACGACAGAGGGCACCCCCCAGGGCACGCCCCCTGCCTCGTGGGCCCCTCGAAGCTCCACCGACGTACTTCTTCCTCCTATATATACATACGTACCCCCAAACGATCGGTGACAGAGCCAAAAACCTAATTCCACTGTCGCAACTTTCTGTATCCACGAGATCCCATCTTGGGGCATGTTCCGGAGCTCCGCCAGAGGGGGCATCGATCACGGAGGGCTTCTACATCATCATCCAAGCCCCTCCGATGAAGTGTGAGTAGTTTACTTCAGACCTACGGGTCCATAGTTAGTAGCTAGATGGCTTCTTCTCTCTTTTTGGATCCCAATACAATGTTCTCCCCCTCTCTTGTGGAGATCAATTCAATGTAATCTTCTTTTTGCAGTGTGTTTTTTGAGACCGATGAATTGTGGGTTTATGATCAAGTCTATCTATGAATAATATTTGAATCTTCTCTGAATTCTTTTATGTATGATTGGTTATCTTTGCAAGTCTCTTCGAATTATCAGTTTGGTTTGGCCTACTAGATTGGTTTTTCTTGCCATGGGAGAAGTGCTTAGCTTTGGGTTCGATCTTGCGGTGTCCTTTCCCTGTGACAGAAGGAGCAGCAAGGCATGTATTGTATTGTTGCCATCGAGGATAACAAGATGGGGTTTTTAATCATATTGCATGAAACTATCCCTCTACATCATGTCATCTTGCTTAAGGCGTTACTCTATTATTAACTTAATACTCTAGATGCATGCTGGATAGCGGTCGATGAGTGGAGTAATAGTACTAGATGCAGGCAGGAGTCGGTCTACTTGTCTCAGACGTGATGCCTATATACATGATCATACCTAGATATTCTCATAACTATGCTCAATTCTGTCAATTGCTCAACAATAATTTGTTCACCCACCGTAGAATACTTATGCTCTTGACGGAAGCCACTAGTGAAACCTATGGCCCCCGGGTCTCTTTCTCATCATATCAATCTCCATCACTTTATTATTTCTTTGCTTTTACTTTGCTTTTACTTTTTACTTTGCATCTCTATACCAAAAATATTATTTATCATCTCTATCAGATCTCACTTTCGTAAGTGAGCGTGAAGGGATTGACAACCCCTAAGCGCATTGGTTGCATTGAGCTATTGTTTTTGTGTAGGTATGAGGTACTCGCGCATAGCCTCCTACTGGATTGATACCTTGGTTCTCAAAAACTGAGGGAAATACTTACGCTACTTTGTTGCATCATCCTATCCTCTTCAGGGAAATCCAACGCAGTGCTCAAGAGGTAGCATAATTCACAGTATGTTTTATTGCACTGCTTCTCCTTATGCCGAATATGATTATGCAGTCCGTCCCGAGCCCATCTCGACGTATCTTCGTCGGACGGTTCTTTGGACTCGTCGGATATGAATAGCGATTCACTTCCGACCGCCTCCACCCCTTGCCCTACGGACAACGTCGAGGTGTTGTCTCAAAAGGCACCGAGCCGAGGGGAGGTAGTCCTGGGGCACCTCGAGGCGACCTAACGGACCCTGGGTGCAAAGGGAGCAAGACTCCCATGGGCTCCAAGTTCGGCCACCAGCCGAACACTGCGCCGAAACCTTCGATGGTGCCGGACTCCGGCAGGCGATCCCCCATTAAGGGGGGGCAAGCCACCCATGCCGATGGCCTCTGTCCATCCAGAGGCACTGGACAACTTGCTGGAAGCGCTCCGCGGCGCTTCCATCGATGAAGAGCACCGCACTATCATGAGTGCGGTGATCGAGAAGGTTCAGTCCACCAAAAACGGACTAACCAAAGCTTGTGCCAGCCTCCAAATAGGCTTTGAGGTAAGCAATCAAAATATAGGAAAATATTACAGCATAGACAATAGCCCCTGATGCTATGTTTGGCGTTCGTGAAGAAAGGCCGAATAGAGGATCAAATAATGACTCAGGAGTCTAATCAGAATATGTCTATCTGCATATGCAGGCTTCACTGCTGGCCGTTGCCGCACGTACTGCGGAGGTCGCTGCACTGAAGCAGGACCTTGAGCGGTCCGAGGACAAGCTCGGCCTGACCAAGAGGCAGCTCGAGGAGAGCAAAGGTAAGCAATACCTTGTCTATATATTAAAAAGAAATTCGGTTGTAAAGTAATAGGATCATCATGAATTGGCCAGGGGCCACAACCGAGGTGGCGACCCTGAAGAAGGTGTTGTCCGAGGCTGAAGATAAAGCGGCCAGGGAGCGCATTGAGAAGGAAAAGCAAGAAGCCCGGGTAGGCGAGGTGGAACAAGATCTCGAGGCTCTCGCCAAAAAACACGAGTCCTTGGAGCTTGATTCTAAGACGCGAGAGTCCGAGCTTGCGAAGGCGCTCGAAAGCGCCCGGAGCGCCAAGGCTGAAGCCCACAAGGCCCTCCAGGAGATTGATGCGGTGAAGAAGATAGCAGCAGGTAAGGCATTCATTATGCAAAGCAAGCATGTGAAGGAAACTTTCCTTTTACTTACCCGAGTTCGGAGCTCTCTAGGAGCGTTCATAGATCTTCCCCGCAGTGTACTCGATGCCGCAGAGTTTTACTAAGCTGAGGAGGGGAGCTCGACGAAAAAGTTGTTCTGGTCTCAATATACTGGGACCGAACACCCAATGCCCTGAGCGACCAGCTGAAGCAACTGGTCGAGCTTCACAAGGTGGCCGAACAGGCCATGAAGGGTCTTTTAGTCCGGATGTGGCCTGGCGATCCCCTGCCTGGCAGCTACTTCGGTCTGGTGAGGCGGCTTGTGGGTGCCTGCCTACGGCTTGAAGTCATAAAGCGGTCCGTCTGCATCGAGGGTGCGCGCAGGGCTTTTGCCCGGACGAAGGTGCACTGGGCGAAGTTGGACGCCGTGAAGCTAGTGAAGGAGGGGCTGCCAGAGGGCAAGGAGCATCGCTGCCCCGAAATGTATTATGACAGTGTCCTGAAGGGTTCCCGCCTTGTGGCGGAGGAATGTGCCAGAGATGTAATTTTTGAATAAAGATGCTAATGTGATCCTGTAATGTGAAACGAGTTTATTTGCGCTATGCAATGCTTTTTGAATTTAAAATATTACCTTCTGTGCGGCTGTTTGTAAAATCTGAGAGTTGGCCAGTTGTCGGCTTCTGCCCCCATGTAATTAGTACTGGGGTGTTCGAGATAAACCTGAACACTCTTTATCCCAATTTTGGGTCCTTCGAGGGAGGTGGTCAGCACAACGAACCAGGCAATCGGACTATAGGGCTTTATCACCCTCACTTAGCCATAGAAGTCAATTTTAAATTTTGGTGGAGCCCCTAGTATTCGGAAGGCCGAATTTGGGGCGCTATATACGCCTAAGTCGGGCAAGGACGACTCCTCGCCTGAAGCGGAAAAATTCTTGAAGGACTTGAGACCTCTCGAACAGCGACCAGCTCTCACCTTATCATGACAGTCAGTTTTTGGCTTTCTCTACTGGGGTGCTCGTTTGGAAGAACCGGGACACAATCGCAATAGTTCTCCTAGTGCTACCTTAGCCGATATAGCGGAATGTAAGGTACCAAAACATGAGAGCCGGCAAATCCAACTATGGACCGAAGACATGATTCGGAGCTGATGCATATAATGCTATAAGTACGGGGTGCCGCACTGTCGAAAGTGTTCAGACTTCTCACGCCGTATTATGGGGTAAACAAAAAGCCCCTGGCGTACTGACCGTACCAGAATGTACGGGTGCAAGTTGTCGAAATGAACATATAAAAGAAAGAAAAAGATGGATAATGCAATAATAGACTAATGCTATGCATTGTTATTTAAATAATACGTCGAAGCGTACTGATACAAGTAGTGCAATAAGCAAAAAATAGGACTATTTGACATGTCCTATCCAAGGGCAAGCTGCGTATGGGTAGTTAAAAGCGTGTATATCGATTGTTATTAGAGACCACCTGGGGGTTCCCTTGTACGTCTTAGATTCTTGCCTCCTTGGTTGTTCCTTCCCGTATTGTGTCCGGCAATCGTACTGCCGGAAAGGGCTTGCAGAGAGTAAGGTCCTGAAAGAGAAAAAAATTATAAAGGTATGCAGCCCCTAGTGCGGTTAAGCCGCATTGCGGGATGTGCCCTGATCGTGCCCCCACCTATGCCCGTGGTATTTTCAGTGCGTAATTATGTACGCGCGGCACAGATTTCGTCGCTTGACTAGGACTGGGACGGGGGCCGGGTTGCTAGACGAGCTCTGAACGTGCCAGGAGATCCTGTTGCAGGTTACTCCGGACTTGCTTGACGGTGTCCGGGGGCTGTATCGCCGAATTGGTGGTTTGCCTAAAAATGCTGCTTTGTGATTCAGCTGTGAGGGCCGCATATACTCTTCCATGCAGAGCGAGGGTTCTGTGTTTCCATTGACTATTATGATCCCCCTAGGTCCTGTCATCTTGAGCTCGAGGTATGCGTAATGCGGTACCGCATTAAATTTTGCAAATGCGGTTCACCCGAGCAGTGCGTGATAGCCACTGTGGAATGGGACGATATCGAAGATGAACTCCTTGCTTTGGAAGTTGTTCGGAGCTCCGAAGACCACTTCCAATGTAATTGAGCCTGTGTAATGGGCCTCTACACCTGGGATGACGCCCTTAAAGGTGGTTTTGGTGGGTTTGATCCTCGAGGGGTCTATACCCATTTTGCGCATTGTATCCTGATAGAGCGGGTTCAGGCTGTTGCCGCCGTCCATATGGACTTGAGTGAGGAGAAATCCGTCGATGATGGGGTCTAGGACCAATGCGGCGGATCCGCCATGACATATACTAGTGGGGTGGTCCCTACGATCGAAGGTGATCGGACAAGAGGACCATGGGTTGAACTTTGGGGCGACGGGCTCCATCGCATAGACGTCCCTTAGTGCGCGCTTCCGTTCCCTCTTGGGAATGTGGGTTGCATATATCATGTTCACCGTCTTCACTTGTGAGGGGAACCTCTTATGTCCTCCCGTGTTCGGCGGCCGGGGCTCCTCCTCAACATCACTATGCATCCCCTTGTCCTTGTTTTCGGCATTCAACTTGCCGACCTGCTTGAACACCCAGCATTCTCTGTTGGTGTGATTGGCTGGCTTATCGGGGGTGTCATGGATTGACACGAGCGATCGAGTACGCGGTCCAAACTGGACGGGCCCGGAGTACTTCTTTTGAATGGATTTTTCCGATATCCGGATCTAGAGCCTCTGAATCCGGCATTGACTATCGTATCATCAGCGTTATCGCCATTGTTGCAGTGCTTTTCTCTGTTACGGCGTGGTCTGCCGTTGGCATCTTTGGTATCCGAAGTGCCCGGATTCCTTGATGTGTTGTTGCTGCAAGCCAGCCAGCTATCCTCGCCCGCACAAAAGCGGGTCATGAGTGTCGTGAGGGCTGCCATAGACTTCGGCTTCTCCTGGCCGAGGTGCAAGGTGAGCCACTCATCACGGATGTTATGCTTGAATGCCGCTAAGGCCTTTGCATCCAGACAGTTGACAATTTGGTTTTTCTTAGTTAGGAACCCTGTCCAGAATTGCCTGGCCGATTCCCCGGGCTGCTGAGTTATATGGCTCAGGTCATCAGCATCCGGTGGTTGCACATAAGTGCCCTGGAAGTTGTCAAGGAATGCGTCTTCCAAATCCTCCCAACTGCCGATGGAGTCTGTTGTCAAGCTATTCAGCCAATGCCGAGCTGGTCCTTTGAGTTTTAGTGGGAGGTACTTGATGGCATGCAGATCATCATCGTGAGCCATGTGGATATGGAGGAGGAAATCCTCAATCCATATAGCAGGATCTGTTGTACCATCATATGATTCGATATTTACGGGTTTAAAACCCTCCGGGAATTCGTGATCCATAACTTCATCAGTGAAGCATAGGGGGTGTGCGGCGCCTCTGTGCCGGGCTATATTACGACGCAATTCAAATGTATATATCATATGATGGGGTGGCGGTCCAGTGCCCTGTGGGCGGTGGTTCCTGTTCGTCTCCTGCATCGTCGTCCATACCGTTGATGTCTTCGGAGTCGAAGTCGAGCATGTCGGTTAAATCGTCGACAGTGGCTACTAAGTGGGTGGTGGGTGGGGAGTGAATTTCTTCGTCGTCCGCATCCCGTCCTAGCAAGACATAGTTCGGCCAAGGTTCTCCTGACAAAGAGAGGGATCTTAATAAATTTAGCACGACGCTGAAAGGCGAGTGCTGAAAGATATCCACGGAGGTAAACTCCATGACCGGTGCCCAACGGGATTCGATAGGCACGGATGCAGGCGGCTCGTAGTCCGTGGCCGGATATGAATCTAGTGGTTCGGCAACACGGCTCTTGTAAGGGGTGAAGTCAGTATCCGCCTCTATCGCCACTGGGAGTGCGGCCTCCTTGGCGGGGTCTATCCACCCATCCTCGGATGGCCCAGTTTGCTCTGGATTGAGGGCCGGAGTAGTTGTACGTGTGATCTCCCGAACACTGTCCGACGGCAGAGCTAAATCATGCTCGTCGTGATCGTGCGGCGCACCTGACATGGCCTTGAATCCGTCAAAGATCAAGTCTCCGCGGATGTCGGTAGTGTATTTTAAGTTTCCGAACCTGACCTGACGGCTAGGGGCGTAGCTCTCGATCTGCTCCAGATGGCCAAGCGAGTTGGCCCGCAGTGCGAAGCCGCCGAATACAAAGATCTGTTCGGGGAGGAAAACCTCACCCTAGACCGCATCGTTACTGATGATCGAAGGAGCCATCAATCCTTACGGTGACTGCACATAGGAACTCTCAATGAAAGCACCAATGTCGGTGTCAAAACCGGCAGATCTCGGGTAGGGGGTCCTGAACTATGCGTCTAAGGCGGATGGTAATAGGAGGCAGGGGACACGATGTTTACCCAGGTTCGGGCCCTCTCGATGGAGGTAATACCCTACATCTTGCTTGATTGATCTTGATGATATGAGTATTACAAGAGTTGATCTACCATGAGATCGTAGAGGCTAAACCCTAGAAGCTAGCCTATGGTATGATTGTTGTTGTCCTATGGACTAAACCCTCCGGTTTATATAGACAACGGAGGGGGCTAGGGTTACACAGAGTCTGTTACAAGGGAGGAGATCTACATATCCGTATTGCCAGGCTTGCCTTCCACGCCAAGGAGAGTCCCATCCGGACACGGGACGAAGTCTTCAATCTTGTATCTTCATAGTCCAACAGTCCGGCCAAAGGATATAGTCCGGCTGTCCGGAGACCCCCTAATCCAGGACTCCCTCAAGACCTTTGACAAGTACATTGCCTACAAGATGGAGGAGAATAGCGCAACCAGTGAGCATGTGCTCAGAATGTCTGGGTACTACAATCACTTGAATCAAGTGGGAGTTAATCTTCTAGATAATATAGTGATTGATAGAGTGCTCTAGTCACTATCACCAATCTACTAGAACTTTGTGGTGAACTATAATGTGCAGGGGATAACGAGAAAGATTCTCGAGCTCTTCACGATGCCGAAATCGGCGTAGGTAGAAATCAAGAAAGAGCATCAAGTGTTGATGGTTAACAAGACCACTAGCATCAGGTAAAAGGGCAAAGGAAAATAAAGGGAACTTCAAGAAGAATGGCAAGCAAGTTGCCACTCCCGTGAAGAAGCCCAAAGCTAGACCTAAGCCTGAAACTAAGTGCTTCTACTGCAAAGGTAATGATCACTGGAAGCGGAACTACCCCAAATACTTGGCGGATAAGAAGGATGACAAAGTGAACAAAGGTATATTTGATATGTTTTTTCGAAAAGGTGGGCTCCCCGGCCTTTTCATCAGAACGATGCATATGGCCAACTTTACAAATAAGCAAATAGGTTCAACAAGGTCTTAAAGTCTCAAACGAAAGTAAAGGAAAGCTCAGAAAGAGCCAAAGGCCCAATAACAAAACTAGCCAAAAAAAGCCACAACTGGCTGGCATAAGAAAGATAGGTAAACTAATTGCCTATCCTATTACATGACCGCCAACCAAACCGGTTGAAGATATCCCGTGCTACCATCTCCCATCGGATAGATCCAGTAAGCAAACGCTCCCTGGCCTTCGTCGGAGTGAGTAGCGACCACATACGGATCAACGCAGTGGCTCGGAAGATAACCTGCAAAAAATGAATATTTGTTGTTCTGTTAAAAACAAAATCATTTTTGCAGTTCCAGACTACCCATAATAAAGCACATACTCCTACGTGAATGTGTCTTGCTGTTTCAGACTCTATCTCGTTAAGCCACGTTCCAAATAACATGCTGACAGAACTCGGAGGAGTAATATTAAAGGCAATGTGGACTGTCCGCCATAGAACTTTGGCCAACGGGCAATCAAGAAAAAGGTGTTTGATGGTTTCATCCCGATCATAGAAACTACACCTAGTAGGTCATGGCCAGTTACGCTTGGCCATATTGTCCTTGGTTAAGATGACTTGTTTATGTACAAACCACATAAACACTTTAATTTTCAAAGGAACTTTGATTGCCCAAACATATTTGGAACTAGGAATAGAGAGTGAATTGATAATATCAAGATACATTGATTTAACTGTAAACTCTTCAGACCTAGTAAGCTTCCAGCGTAATTTATCGGGTTGTTGAGACAGCTGAACCTCCATCAGTCCACTCACTAGATGGAGCCACTCTTTCCAATGATTACCGGCTAGCGTCCTCCTGAACTTAATATTAAGGTGAATGGATTGAAGTACCGTTGCAATGGAAGCATCACGTCGTTGAACAATACGATACAGAGATGGGTATTGAAGTGCAAGTGGGGTCTCTCTGAGCCAAGTATCCTCCCAGAATCGTGTGGTAGCACCATGCCGATAATAAACGTTGTCCTATTAAAAAAGACTACTTTGAATCTCATAAGCCCTTTCCAAAAAGGTGAGTCAGTCGGCCTCTCTATCACCTGGGACAAAGTTTTGGAGTGAAGATACTTGCTACGAAGGATCTGCGCCCAAGTGGCATCAGTCCCGACAGATAACTTCGACAGCCACTTGCTGAAAAGACATTTCTTCTTGACCTCAAGATTCTCAATGCCAAGACTCCCTTGGTCTTTTGGTCGACAGATAATATCCCACTTGGCGAGTCTGTACTTTCTTTTTAGTTCATTGCTCTGCCAGAAGAATCGGGATCGATAAAAGTCCAGTCTTTTCCTAACCCCAACTGGGACTTCGAAGAAAGACAAGATAAACATAGGCATAGTCGTGAGAACCAAATTTATCAGAATTAATAGGCCTCCATATGACATGAGCTTGCCCTTCCAGCAACTCAGTTTCTTTTCAAAGCAATCCTCGATACACTTCCATTCTCTGTTTGTCAGCTTGTGATGGTGAATTGGTATACCTAAATACGTAAAAGTAAAGTCCCCAATTCGCATCCAAACAATTGTCGATTGCTACCTCTTGAGCACTGCCTTGGTTTTCCCTTGAAGAGGAAAGGGTGATGTAGTAAAGTAGCGTAAGTATTTCCCTCATTTTTTGAGAACCAAGGTATCAATCCAGTAGGAGATCACGCTCAAGTCCCACGCACCTACACAAACAAATCAGAACCTCACAACCAATGCGATAAAGGGGTTGTCAATCCCTTCACGGTCACTTACGAGAGTGAGATATGATAAGGTAACATTTTTGGTATTTTTATGCTAAAGAGAAATAAAGATGCAAAGTAAAATAAACGGCAATAGAAATAACTAAGTGTTGGAAGATTAATATGATGGAAGATAAACCCGGGGGGCATAGGTTTCACTAGTGGCTTCTCTCAGGAGCATAAGTATTACGGTGGGTAAACGAATTACTGTCGAGCAATTGATAGAATTGAGCATAGTTATGAGAATATCTAGGTAAGATCATGTATATAGGCATCACGTCCGTGACAAGTAGACCGAAACAATTCTTGATCTACTACTATTACTCCACACATCGACCCTATCCAGCATGCATCTAGAGTATTAAGTTCATAAGAACAGAGTAATGCTTTAAGTAAGATGACATGATGTAGAGGGATAAACTCATGCAATATGATATAAACCCCATCTTTTTATCCTCGGTGGCTGATACGTCTCCAACGTATCTATAATTTTTGAGCTCCATGCTATATTATCTACTGTTTTGAACATTATTTGGGCTTTATTATCCACTTTTATATTATTTTTGGGACTAACCTATTAACCGGAGGCCCAGCCTAGAATTGCTGTTTTTTGCCTGTTTTAGGGTTTCGAAGAAAAGGAATATCAAACAGACTCCAAACGGAATGAAACCTTCGGGAACGTGATTTTCTCAACGAAAAAGACCTGGGAGACTTGGACCCTACATCAAGAAACAAGAGAGGAGGCCACGAGGTAGGGGGCGCGCTATAACGCCCTCGATGAGGCTATATCTCCCACGTGTCGAAGCACGACTTAGAGGCATAACCGCATTGAAAGCAATGTCGCAAGTGAGGTAATCTTCACACAACCCATGTAATACATAAGGGAAAGAGATACATAGTTCGCTTACAATCGCCACTTCACTCAATTACATGAATAAAGCATTACATCATCCAGAGACAATCAAGGTCCGACTACGGAACCAAAATAAAAGAAGACTACCCCAAATGCTACACAGATCCCCGGTCGTCCCAACTGGGCTCCACTACTAATCAACAGGAAACGGAAACAACATAACGAACACGATCTTCATCGAGCTCCTCCTTGAGCTCGGTTGTGTCACCTGCACGGTATCATCGGCACCTGCAAGCTGGTTTTGGAATTATCTGTGAGTCACGGGGACTCAGCAATCTCACACCTTCGCGATCAAGACTATTTAAGCTTATGGGTAGGTAAAAGGTATGAGGTGGAGCTGCAGCAAGCGTCTAGCATATATGGTGGCTAACATATGCAAATGAGAGCGAGAATAGAAGGCATTGCACGTTCGAGAAATCTATGATCAAGAAGTGATCCTAGAACAACCTACGTCAAACATAACTCCAACACCGTGTTCACTTCCCGGACCCCGCCGAGAACAGACCATCACGGTAACACACGCGGTTGATGCATTTTAATTACGTTAAGCTTCAGGTTTTCTACAACCGGACATTAACAAATTCCCATCTGCCCATAACCGCGGGCACGGCTTTCGAAAGTTCTCATCCCTGCAGAGGTGTCCCAACTTAGCCCATCACAAGCTCTCACGGTCAACGAAGGATATTCCTTCTCCCAAGACAATCCGATTAGACTCGGCATCTCGATTACAAGACATCCTCGACAATGGTAAAACAAGTCCAGCAAGACCACCCGCTGTGCCGACAAATCCCGATAGGAGCTGCACATATCTCGTTCTCAGGGCACACCGGATAAGCTAAGCGTACAAGAGCCAACATAACCCAAGTTGCCAAGGGACGGCCCCGCACGGTGCTCTGGGTTGGACCAACACTTAGACAAGCACTGGCCCGGGGGTTTAAAATAAATATGACCCTTGGGCTGGCCTAACCCAAGAGAAAAAGAGGCTAGGTGGCGAATGGTAAAACCAACATTGGGCCTTGATGGAGGAGTTTTAAGCAAGGTGAACTGTCAAGGGGTTCCCATTATAACCTAACCGTGTAAGGAACGCAAAATCCGGGAACATAACACCGATATGACGGAAACTAGGGCGGCAAGAGTGGAACAAAACACCAGGCATAAGGCCGAGCCTTCCACCCTTTACCAAGTATATACATGCATTAATTAAATAAGAGATATTGTGATATCCCAACAATATAACCATGTTCATACATGGAACCAACTCCAATCTTCACCTGCAACTAACAACGCTATAAGAGGGGCTGAGCAAAGCGGTAACATAGCCAAACAATGGTTTGCTAGGACAAGGTGGGTTAGAGGCTTGGCTTAACAATATGGGAGGCAAGATAAGCAAGTGGTAGGTATCGCAGCACAGGCATAGCAAAAGAGTGAGCAACTAGCAAGCAAAGATAGAAGTGATTTCGAGGGTAGGGTCATCTTGCCTAAAATCCCGCCAGGAAGAAGAACGAGTCCATGAAGAAGACAAACGGACGTAGCCAACGTATCTTCACAAACGCAACGTTACCGGATTACCGAGAAGAAGCATACCGAAAAGAAGCAAACAACATAGTAAACAGCCACGACATAAGCATGGCATGATGCACAACCAAGTATGATGCATGTCCGGTTTAATGAATCATGGCATGGCAAAGTGCACAAGCAATCCTACAAATTAAGTGGAGCTCAATATGCAACGAGTTGCATATTGACGGAACACCACATGACTTATTTAGTTCTCTCTTGTTTATGTACCCAACAATATTAAATGTTGTTAAACATGGCAAGAGGGTGAAGCAAGGTAAAACTACCTATATAGTCAAGTTTAAATGAGGCCGGAAACAACGAACAACAATTCTGGAAAATCCTCATATGCATAAGCAATTAAAATGCCAACAACAATTTAAACATTTTAAATGTTGTTATCATGATGCGGATGACATGTGCAAGTTTATGCAATTTTTATTAAAAGTTGATAAGAACATTATGAAGCATTTTTCACCGTGGTGGAAGGAAAAGGGGTGCCACGACAATGATAAAGAAAATGGTGCCACGGCAGCGTTCCGGTTCCGATAACTCGATTGAGATACCGATGCAAAGGAGAAGTGTGCGGATGCGTGCAATAGATGGTGGGGTGATCCCGGTTACCGGGTTCCCATGGGTCGACGATGGTGACAAGGAAAAAGAGGGGCAACGTGCACTGACAATTCGAGCACAGAGCAAGCTCGAGCATCTCTTACATCACACATGCATTTGTTCACGGGGGGTCATCTCGGGGTTATACCTTCGAAGCGTGTGTTATCAGAGGGGTTGCGATGTAGGGAAGTAGACGTTCTTCGGACGTTCGTAGTGGAAGTAGTCGTTCTCACATGCTCTAAGGTCGACGGTAGAGGTTCTCGCGATCTCGACGATGGTAGTGGTACATGTTTATCGTATGTCGGTGGGAACGACACATGTGGGATCACAAGAATCCCTACTATGGTTGCGGGGCGTGTGGTCATGAGAAGAGCGGATCAAACAAATAGCACACGGTTCGTTTATCCAGTTTCGGGCCGCGAGGATGCGTAAAACCCTACTCCTGCTTTGGTGGATTGTATATCTATGTTCTTGAGCTAGCTATGGGGCGTGAGAAGCTCCAAAAAGCCGAATCCTCCTCCTGGTCGCCTCGGGCCTCCTTTTATAGGAAAGGGGTTGCCACAGTGGCACACAGGAGGTGGAAAGGGTAGAGTGATGCGAGGTTATCCCTCGCATTACATGACAAGGCGCATTTAATGTGTCTTGCCCAGGTGTCCTTGCTTTATCGGGGACGGGGGAGAGCCCTGTCTTGTCCATCGCCGCTCCCTCTCGTGTCGACATGCGCCCTGGCCAGCGGCGCCCGTGGTGCCATGTAGGCAGGCAGGCAGCTGAGGTGGTGCAGTGGTGGGTCTCCATGAATATCCGCATGCCGCCACGCAGGTGCCTAGCCAGCTGGTTGGGTCGGCAGCTGCATGCGAACGGCGGTGGAGGTTTGACTAGCGTGGGCCTGATGGTGGCCCTACGGGTGTTCTTGGCAAGGGCCTTGCTGGGGGCCCGGCAAGGGTCTTGCCGTGGCGCCTGCTGTCATCCCCTGCAAGGCTCTTGCCGGGGGCCTTGTGGTCCTCCTTGGCTGGGATCCCGCCAAGGATCATCATCTTCTAAAGGGTGTATCTGATCTTGAATGTCTTCACAAAGATCTGCATGCCACCATGGGGATGTCTCCCGAATCCTTGCCCCATGGGGGCAGTGGACTCAAGGGTGACTTACTCCGTAGGTGTGGGGCGAGCTGCCATGGCAAGGGTCTTGCCGGGTTTGCTAAAACGATCCTTGTCGGGGGGGTCCGCTTCGTCCCCTTTGCTCTTTGTGGTCTTGGTCTTGGCATCATTCTGCTTCTCCTGAGCTTCGTCCTTACCTTGGCTCACCTCCCTTGCCTTGCTCAGTGTGGTGGTGCCCGTGGCTCTGATTGCCCGTGCACAGTTATAGGGGTACAAAAAGTGTACCCCTCTTTTTGTACACCGACAGGAGCCCCCGGGCCTGGGCCACACGTAAGCGCAATTGCGTCGTTGAGCTAGGCCCAAAAACGGTGCGCGGGCAGGCGGGGCGGTTTTCACCGCGGTAAGTCTCTTCGCGCACTGTGCTTCCCATGCTTCCCGCGCGTGGCACGACGTGGGGAGGCCTGTGTGACGTGGGCGTCATGCGTGGGGTTGCTTCCCGCGGGCATGCGTCACATCACAGTTAATGTGAAAGGAGGCGGCCCGTTGTTTTCCCCCATAAGAAAGGAATAACCGCGGGCGCGCTGCTCACTTTCTCCTCTTTCCTCGTGCCTTTTCCAATCTCAGAGCCGTCGTTTCCTCTCTTCCTTCCTTCCTAAGCTTTTGTCGTTGCCCGCCGTTGTTGCTTCGCCATCCCCCTTCCTCAGCCCTCTGAACTTCTTGGTTGCCATGGCTCCCAAATTCGCCAAGGGCAAGGGGTGGCTAAGGGCGCCGGGACGATGGAGCTGCCGGAGAGCGTGCTGTCGGGGGACCGGACGAAGTCCGCCTTCTTCTTCCCCTCGACGGTTGATGTTCAAGAGCTCCGGGCCTCCTTCAAGCCCCTATGGGGAGTGAAGATGGGGGGAGAGGATTCGGGACACCTGGCGACGCGCGTCATTCCTGCCGCTTGTGCTGATCCTGTCCCAAATCGGTACCCCTTCTTTGTTGATTAATTTTCTTGCGGGTTATGCCCCCCTTTCTCCGATTTCTTCTGCGACGTTATGCACCTTCGGCTTTCGCCTCTTGGATTTTACTCCGAATGCGGTGGCGTGCATGGCTTTCTTCGCGCATCTTTGCGAAGGCTTTGCCGGGGTGCAGCCCAACACGGCGCTCTTCCGCCATTACTTCTTCCCTCGAATCCAGCCGGGAGGAGCCGTCTCCGGTTGCGTCACCTGGATCCCAAGATCCAAGGGGGCGTACCCGGACGGTGCCATGAAGGAAAGGTGGGACGAATGGCGTGGCCGGTGGTGCTGGATTGAAGATGAAAACCCGCCGGAATTCTGCAAAGTCCGCCGAGTGCCGCCGGTCCGTGGCAGTGATTGGAGCGATGTCGACGCCGCCGATGGGAGGCTCACCGTCGCCACCACCAGGATTCTCCGGCTCACCCAGGCCGGACTCACCCTTGAGATGATCGGGGCGGACTTCATTCACCGCCGGATCGCCCCGTTGCACAGCAAGGGGAGGCCAGCTTGGCTCTTTACGAACCCGGCTGACATTATGCGACTCCGCCCCGGCCTCGATCACAACTTCACAGTGCTGGCGCATGCCCACTTCTGCCAGCGGCTTTTCCAGCTTGATGTGGGTCACAATGGCGAGGTCGAGCGGACCGGCAAGGCCGCGAGGGCTGCCGCAAAGGTTGGCAAGGCCCTCAAGGGGCCATTTTTCAAGCTACCAGCGGGGGTGGTCCCGTTGTGCAACAATTCGCGTCGGTCCGAGATCATCTCCATGATGTCCGACTGTAATGCGCACGACCCTGTCCCGACCTGGGAGGAGCCGAAGGACGAGGATGTGCAGCAATTCTTCGACACCCTGATCGAGGTGTACGTCAATGCCGACGCCGAGTGGTGGCTTATCATGGACACCACCCAGGCAGAGCTGGACTACATCGCCACTAGGGCGAGGGAGGCACAGCTTGCCATGGAGGCCGGCAGCGCCGGGGGCGTGGAGGACAAGGCCGCAACGGAGGCGGAGGAAGAGGAGCTCACCCGGTGGGCAGCGGCCTCCGGGGAGGTCAGCAGCGCCGACACTGGATCTCTGCTCGTCGAAGACGCAGCCGACAAGTCGTCGTCGGAGGAGGAGGACGTGGCGGTGGGCTCGACGCCAACCAGGGGAAGAGGGTGAGTCCCGCGGCGGGCCGGCTCCGGTGAGCCGGTCCGGCCCGGCAGGGCTGCGTGGCCTCAATTGACCCTGGAGGGGTCTCGGCGCCACACGAGGGCCACAGCAGCCAAGAGGCTGACGAAGGCCGCAAGAAGAAGAAGACAACATCCCCTTCCTCATCTGGGCGCGCACAAGCCCCGCCGTCTTTGCCTCCTCCGGTAGATGTCGACTCGGATGTTGACGCGAGGGTCACTTTTGATCTCGGGCCTCTCAGCCCGAAGAGGAAGAGGAAAGCGGTGGAAGAGGAGGGGGTGGATGACGAGTAAGTACTCCGTTCCTTACTGTCATTTCCATTCCTCTGAATTAAGCCACCCATCTTGATCCGTTTTTGCTTTTGCAGGGATGCAGAGACGTTGGCCTAGAGGGTGAAGAGGGCGAAGGCCTCGGCGAGCAGTCAGCCCCCAGCTGGGGCTTCAAGGACACCACTGGTGGTGTTGAGCAGCCCGGACAGCAGCCCCCGGCACAGCCCCCAGCGTAAGTTCGTCACCCCCTTCTTACTCGACATGTGGTAGGCGTCCGATGTTATGGTGTTGACCTTGCCGGGTTTGCAGGAGGGGAGCGGCAGCAAGAGGAGCCGCAGAGGGCTACCCCAACACACTACCCCCATCGACTACGCCACCGCGAGGGGCGTCCCCGGTAAGGGCATCAAGCACGGAGCCCACACCCATGGAGGAAGAGGGGAACTTGGGCGCTGGTGACTCTGCCACAGCGCCGGATGCTGGCGGGGAGGGGACTTCTGCTTCACAGCCTGGCACTGGTGAGTCGCCTGTCCTCCGTCTTTGTTTTTCCCTTATCCTTTTCTTGGCTTCCATGCTCCCATTACTACCCAGACCCTCCTCCAACAGGTATGGAGGATGTGGATACCATTGCTGGGAACATTGCTGAGGAGGCCGCCAAGGACGCTGCCGAGGTCGCCGCTGATGAGGCCGCCAAGGATGCTGCCGAGGACACCGCGGCGGGGGACGCCAAGGCGACCGGGGAGGCTTCTGCTGAGGGCGCCAACGATGGTCCTGCTGGGGAAGCCGGCAAGGCCACCGTCGAAGAAGAGGCGGTTGATGATCAGCCTCCCTCCTCCTCAACCTCGGGCCCCGGCAGGTATCTGAAGGTGGCGCGACGATCTTTTCGTCCACCTCCCAGGGGCGTCAAGTTCTCGGGCGCCCGCCGAAGGGGAAGTCTTTAACGGAGAGGTGCTTGCCGCCACCGGGCTTGAGGTTGTCGGTGAGCCGGGCGTTAGCAGTGACGGTTCTCCGGAAGAGCAGCTTTTCCGCGTTATGGGGGCCAACTTCCGAAAACTCCAGGCGCTCTACTGTGTCCGTCTGGACAAGGTTAAGTCTAGGATGCCAACGGTGGACCAGGCGGAGGTGGATTTCAAGGCGGGCGTTGCTTAGACGCAGACCTGGTTCCACCAGACTCGCGAGGAGCAGAGGGCCCTTCAGAAGGAATTGGCCAAGAGCAACGTCAAGCTCACCATGAAGATGGCTGACATCGAGAAGGCCCAGGAACAGGCGCGAACTTGGCTACCGTGACCGAGGCCGTCCGGAACCAGCATCAAGCGGCACTGGATTCCCAGGAAGAGGACCTCACCGCGCGTGAGGCGAAGCTTGCCGCAGCGCTCCGTGGCAAGGATGAGGAGCTCGAGGCCCTTGTCGCGCGGCAGACTCGCGAGCTGGAGCAGAGGCACAAGGAGGCACTCGATGCCCAGGCTCTGGCCCATGCCGGCAAGGTAAGGGAGTTAGAGGTGGCGCAGGACGAGCTGAAGGAGCAGGCCCTCAAGCTGTCCAACGAGAAGAGCACGCTCAACGGCGCCTTGGTGGAGGCGCAAGGAGCGGTCATCAGCAGGGCTGGGGAGCTCTCCGAAGCGCAAAACTCCGTCAGAGAAGCTGGAGGATCTCGAGAAGATGTTGTCGGAGAGCAGGGCTCGGGAGGAGACCTTGACCAAGAGCCTGGTGGAGGAGAAGCAGCTGCGGCGAACGAGGCCGCCTCCCACCAAGATTATATGGCGGGCGAGAACAGATGGATCAGCCGTCTAGAGGAGGTCGCCGGTAGGGTCACCTCGCAGTTGGCCACCATGGGGATGCCAAACGTGAGGTACGCCCCTGAGTGCAGCGGGACCGTCAACACCAAGTTGACCCTGTTCTTCGAGGGCGTCCTCGGAGCCTTGGCTTATCTTCACTCCAACCAAGCGGCCACGTTGGTCGGGGAAGCTCGGCGACTTTGCCGGGGGGTCATGACCAAGGTCCTCACCAAGATGGCGTACTGGAATCCCGACCTCGACTTCGGTGCCGCGATGGATAGCTTGCCGGAGGGTGTTGACCTCACGGTGCTCAAGGAGCGCATCAAGCCCGTCATCAGCAGCATCGACGAAATCAAGAGGGTGGAAGGCCAGCGCCGGGATTAGGCATTCCGTTCTTCACCGCCGCTGTAGGTTCACGACCAAGACAAATTTCATCTTTAGTTAGAACCGTAGCAATGATGTGATGTAATATAACTTTGCAGTACTTTTAATTTCATGCATGTTATTTCCCCGTTTAATTCCTCTTTGTATGCGCGCCCTACACCGATTGGGTAGGCTCGCCGGCACGGAAGCCCCGAGCGGCGTTTTGGGGACGGATCCCCAAGGGCCTACTGGGTACGCGTGCTGCCGGACAAGCCACCTTTCTGTTCCGAACGCGGCCGCCCGAACTGTCGAGCTTGACTCGAGTCAGAATCGAGAGCATTGTTGGTCGCGGAAGGTTACTCTGCCATTCTCGACGTAGCCGCTTGAGCTGTTGAGCGGACTCGAAAAAGGACAAGGGCATTGCCGATCGTGGGAGAGCCCCCTGGCGTGCAGGTTTCTCATACAAAGGCGTGACATCTCCGGGGGGAATAACCTCATATTAAAAGGGTAGAACAAATAAGGCTTCAGTGCAACTTAGCTTCTGTTTGTAGTCACTCGAGCGCTGATCTTCCGGCCTCCATTCTTCTCCAAGAGCCACGAAGACGAAGGAGTGCTGAGCTGATTGCTAGAGCCGATTCTCACAACTGTGCCCCCTACCTGGCACGCCAAAGATGTCGGTGGGAACGACACCTATGGGATCACAAGAATCCCTACTATGGTTGTGGGGCGCGGGGTCGTGAGAAGAGCGGATCGAACAGATAGCACACGGTTCGTTTATCCAGGTTCGGGCCGCGAGGATGCGTAAAACCCTACTCCTACTTTGGTGGATTGTATATCTGTGTTCTTGAGCTAGCTATGGGGCGTGAGAAGCTCCAAAAAGCCGAATCCTCCTCTTGATCGCCTCGGGCCTCCTTTTATAGGAAAGGGGTTGCCACAGTGGCACACAGGAGGTGGAAAGGGTACAGTGATGCGAGGCTATCCCTCGCATTACATGACAAGGTGCATTTAATGCGTCTTGCCCAGGTGTCCTTGCTTTATCGGGGACGGGGGAGAGCCTTGTCTTGTTCGTCGCCGCTTCCTCTCGTGTTGACACGCGCCCTGGCCAGCGGCGCCTGCGGTGCCATGTAGGCAGGCAGGCAGCTGAGGTGGCGCAGTGGTGGGTCTCCACGAAGATCCGCATGCCGCCACGCAGGTGCCTGCCCAGCTGGTTGGGTCGGCAGCTACATGCGAACGGCGGTGGAGGTTTGACTGGCGTGGGCCTGATTGTGGCCCTACAGGTGTTCTTGGCAAGGGACTTGTCGGGGCCCCGACAAGGGTCTTGCCGTGGCGCCTGCTGTCATCCCCAGCAAGGCTCTTGCCAGGGGCCTTGGGGTCCTTCATGGCTGGGATCCCGCCAAGGATCATCATCTTCTAAAGGGTGTATCTGATCTTGAATGTCTTCACAAAGATCTGCATGCCACCACGGGGATGTCTCCCAAATCCTTGCCCCATGGGGGCAGTGGACTCAAGGGTGACTTACTCCGTAGGTGTGGGGCGAGCTGCCACGGCAAGGGTCTTGCCGGGTTTGCTAAAACCGCCTCCCGACAAGGATCTTGCCGGGGGGGTCCGCTTCGTCCCCTTTGCTCTTTGTGGTCTTGGTCTTGGCGTCGTTCTGCTTCTCCTGAGCTTCGGCCTTACCTTGGCTCACCTCCCTTGCCTTGCTCAGTGTGGTGGTGCCCGTGGCTCAGACTGCCCGTGCACAGTTATAGGGGTACAAAAAGTGTACCCCTCTTTTTGTACACCGACATCGTAGCACAAGTTTTCGTAGATGTTCGGGGTCACGGCGAGGAACTTGATGCATCATTGAACTTGGCGACCGAGGAATCCCGCATAGTCGTACACGAATCATAGTCAAACTTGACAGTTCTGTAACACGGTTCTTCGGAGACGGTAGTTGTTCTCAGGTTGTAGACGAGCTTGACGGATTCGAGGGTTCCAGGCATTATGGTACTAGTCGAAATCCACATCGGATGTAGTTGAACATCTTTAAACGGAACTTGGTGCTCCCTAGGGTCATCGAGTACTGGTTTTTGATGGAGTTGGGGTCTTCGGTGTCGTGGTACTCGGTGTCCCTGCAGTCGACCTTGCCGGTCTTGATGGTCCGAAACGAAGCAGCACCAGGCCCTCGGGAGAACGACGAAGCCGCATGGAGGCTTGCGACAGGGAAGTCGACGCGGGCACTAGCACCCGTCCTGTCGCTCGAGAGAAGGGAAACTTGTCGCGGTGAAACTCTACAGCGAAGCAGCAGCGGTAGAAGGAACTCGGCACGGCGGTGAGAGCTTGCAAGGGGATCGATATCTGGCAGACCCCCACGGCGGGTGGACCTGCGCACGTCCTTTCCCCAACGCACGCACAAGCAGGAGCAAGAATCCCGGCCAGTTCGTGCATCGACGGGGCACGGGACTTCGGGAAGGCAGGGATGAGCTCGGGGCGGACGCGAGAGGCGTGGAGGTTAGATCCAACGAGGACCGAGTCGGCAGGGGCGGCACAGAGCTCCTCGGCCTGTGGTGCGCGCCAGGCTTGCAGGTCGCCGGAGCAGCGAGGCAAGGTTGGGCCGACAGGAGGCGCTGTGGCGGCGGCGGGCCGGCATGGTACTACAGTGGCTGACGAAGACTGCGAAGCGGCGAGGAAGAGGGAGAGGGGAACGTGACGAGGGCGCGGCGGCACTTGGAACCCGGCGGGCTCGAGCAGCTCCAAGCGGCGGCGGATGTCGGCGACGGTCATACCAGAGGACGGAGAGAGGAGCCGAGAGCGCGCGGGAGGGACGAGGTTGGTTCGACGGCGCTGCTGGGATAGGAGGCCGCGCTACGGAGCGGGCACTGGTACGAGGGGTTACTCCCCTGTGGCGGCGCTGGAGGTATCGAGAGGAGA
>NC_041380.1:65807072-65884941 GCF_002162155.2 Triticum dicoccoides | reverse complement strand
GGGGACGAGCGGGATCGAGGGGAAAATGGGGACGAGCCGATTGGCGGCGGAGGGAGAGGGGTCTCGGGCGCCTAGGGTTAGCTGGAGGTGGGCTGGCGCGGGAGGCCTTGGCCAAATGGGCCGCAGGAGGCCCATGTGGCAAGGCTGGGCCCTCTCTATCTCCCTCTTATTTACTTCTTTATTTCCTGATTTAACAAATAAACCGAGAAACAAGAAATGTAGAGATAGATAGGAGAAGAATTGGAGCAGGGCGCCAATTTTCTTAGACTCATAAAAAGGAGCTTGATCCAAGAAAAATGCATTTGGCACCGTTTGGAAGGATTGCATTCGAACACATTTGAATGTGAATCAAATAAGTTTGAATTAGGAAAACATTTTTGGAGAGTCCAAAAATGTCCGGAATTTTGTGGAGAACGGGAAAGCAATGAAAGAAAAAATATAGCAAGGTTTGAGGAGCAACTCGAAGTAGAAAAGACTTGAGAGTTACATTGCAAGTGTGTCACGGTAATTCCACATTAAAGGAAATATTTACAATAGCTCCCTACTATCGGGAGGATATGTTATAAAGAGAAGTCACCCTTCCCATGGTTTAAATGGACCAAAGATCCATGCAATTTATTTAGTTGAGATGCAAAAGACTTATGACATGATGACATGATGACATGATACAATGCACATGATGCAACAAACCAAAACGAATCACACGACGAAACCCGGAAATCATGGAAGGCACCTGAAGCTCCGGTCTTGGGGCGTTACAATACTCCACCACTACGAGAGGATCTCGTCCCGTGATCAAGGATGGCACCGGAGGGAAAAAGGAAGAGGAAGAGCAGCGGTAAAACTAAGTTGCTTCTTTGACAAATGAGTGAAACCAAAAAGCCTTGAGAGGTTGAACAACTTGAAAGAAAGAATACAACGAAGATGAACAAAGTTGAAAACACTCCGTTAGAAAAAAGGAACAAGGAACATTACGAGAACCTTGTAGGTTGAAAGACATAAGAAAAGGGTTGCAATGGACAAGAAGTACATGCAAGCACTTCGGTTGAAAAAAAGATGTACTAGGAACGAGAAAAAAATCTATTACGACCACACTCCGGTTAAAGCAAGATAGAAAAGGAATAAGAATAATATAATTTGGACAGCACTCCGATTTGTAAATGGAAGGAATTTGAACATGATCTTGGCAAAACAAGATGATGGGTTGAAGAGAGCAACTTCACAATGCCTCCGGAAGAAATGAGAGGATGGAATGGAATTAACGAAGGAGAAAACAAGATCTTGGTAGAGCATGCTTACAACAAATGCTAGAACGAAGTTGTTGGATTATCAACAACGAAAAGGATAAGCTTGAAGTGGGCTTATGGAAACAACTCAAAACTTAGAGGTGAATGCATGCCACTATGGAAAATAATAGATTGGATTGATATGAACAAGTAGACGAGAAACTTATTTCACCAGGAGGATAAATGAAGAACTTGGGTCATTTATAAGCACCATCAATAGCAACAATCCATAGGGAAAGCTTTAGGTGAAACATGACACAAGATAACTCCAACGAAGAGGTTGATGGATTTAAAATACCTCATTCTTGATAACTTGTGAATCATGAAACATGAAGGTAAATTATCAAGAATGACATAACACCACCTCAAAATATAAGAGAGAAGGAATTGCACTTCGGAATGCAAGATGAAGAATACTTGAAGTATAGCTTGACGGATCATAGCTTCGAGAGATATCTTGAAGAACAATTGAAGAGTGAAAAAGGATCCTTGACGAACCACCATGTAGAGTCTCCATGAAGAACTCCGGAAATAAAAGGATGATAGAAAAAAGGAGAAGTTGAAAACACAAGGTGAAGCCTTGCAATGATTTAGATGGATCTTCGCGATGATGAGAGCTTGGAACTTTGGAAAAGTATGAGGCACTTGAACCGAGAATTTGATGAACCTCCAGAATAAGGAATTAGTCACTTGGATGAAACAGGAATAAGAATTACGTTATGCTTATCCTTCATTAATTAAATTGATGACAAGCAACGGATAGCATACAACTTATTCTGGTAGAAAGGATTAAGAGAGATATAAATCAAACTTGAGAAGGTCTTCAACGAAACACCGGTAGGATTTGGAAACAACGAATGAATTGATATGATAAACAAAGGAAGAAGAATCTTGGAAGAACCACTGTAAGAATTAAAAATGAACAAAGAAAACGAACACATCAGCAAGAGGAATTGGAAAATGAGCGAAGATACTTGAGAGACTTTAGATGCAAGTGAACGGAGGGATCACGACTGATTAGAGGATATTGAATGATGCACCGGTAATATTTGGAGAATGATAGCTGAAAGCTGAGAATGAATAAGTCTTCTGAAATGATGGGCTTCATAGAATCAAACTGAAAAGAATCTTGAATTGCTCCGGAAGGATGAAAAGAATTGTCGCAATTGAAAACATTTATGAGAGGATGGCAACAAGCTAGAACCATGAATCTTGAAGAGAAAGGAGCAAGATTGAGAGAAAAATCTTCTTCGGTCTTCAAATGTTGATAATGATGATGCGAAACACCAACAAGAGTTGTTGAGATACTCCGGGATGAAGAATGGAAAAGTTGAAGCAATGACTAGAAGAATTTGAAAGATCTTGGGGAACGACATAAGACTGATGATAATACATTCTTACGTTAAACTTTGAAATGACTTTGAGAATAACTCCGAAAAGAATTAGAAGAGTCAGGTAAGATCCTGGGAAAAGACCTGTGGGTTAGGGCCCACTCAAAAGAAACACCGTTGAACGATTTAAAAGAGAGAAAGCACCGGTTGAATTAAATGGCTATAATGAGATAACAATCTCGAAAGAGCTTGAAAGGATCACGAAAGCAGAGTGGAAACACGAATCTTCGAGATATCTTGAACACTCCGGAACAATAGAATAGCGAGAGGTGAACGATTAAGAATTGCACCGGCATGAGAAAGCATTGAAATGAGGAAAGGGTATGATCAACAAAGCTTGACTTGAAACCACCGGAGAAGAAAAAGAATGAAGAATGATGAACTTGATGCTCCGTTAGAATCTTCATGAGAAATCATCGGATAAGATATTGACGGAAAATAATGGAAAGACTTCACAACAATAAAAGGATACTTGAATAAGAAATCTGAGTCCTTGAAGAAAAGGGGTGGGTGGGCGGGAAAAACAAAGGCAGCTTGGGCGGATGAAGCAAACACCGTTGAGAAGAACTGATAATTGATCTTGTGAATGTTGAAGTGACCGGATCCACTTGAAGAAAGACATACCGTATGAAAATGATTGACATGACAATCTCGATTATCATGAAGGATTGATATTCACATAGGAGTATGAGAACACCGCTTAGGAAAAGGTATGGAATAAACATTTGACTTCGAAGCAACTCGAATACCACAAATCGAAACAAAACAAAGGATTGGCTTGCCGAATATGCCGGAACAAACATATGATAGTGATTTCGTCCGAAGTTTTCGTGGTGGGGCCTACACGGGCTCGATCGTACAACACCATCATGTACAAGGCAGTGCACATGACATATGAAGCGTCCCCGTGTCAGCATAGCCAAGGACTCTTTAAGACGCAACGAGACCACTGTAAAACCAACCGTGAATAGGCGGACCACTAGACGTCGAACCCCAATTTCATATCATACATCTGTCGGAAAGATATCCTAAGAGCTACTTGAATTCCCACTTATAAACTCCCCAAATTTTCTGGTTATGCAATCAGGTGTTGGGGATACAGGGGAAGCATAATATCTCACCCAAAACTAACAAATCCTACATCCAGCTGTATCCATCCTTCAACACATAACCAAGAAACCTTCAGAAATCGTTTACCTCAACCTTCGAAAAGCATCCATTATACAAGTTATGGCAATACTATCGAACTCCCGCCCCAGTACTGGGTGGCGTCGAGGTTATCTCACCAAGAACTGCATAAAAAGAATTTTCAATGTCAGCGAAAAACTCAGGTATTCCAGAATTGCAACGATAAAATTGTGACGACAACACCTCGGAGCTCAACTCCCCGGGACACTGCCACAACCCCTAAATGTCAAGAGGCACCAAGAACAATGTTCTCATCACAAAACCATCGAAACGATTCCAAGATACCCGCGTGATCCTAATTTTTTTAAGTGAACTTTGAGAACAGAAGAGTCAAAACTCTACGTTAGGATGCCTCACCAGAGCGACGAAGGGACTGAGGAGTAAAAAGAATCCCTAACTCTCCGATATATATAATTCCTAAATGACTCAAAACATTTTTCTAGACTCAACAACGCCAACGATTCGATCAAGCAGGGGGCTCCTAAGGTCGGGGAAGGCTCTGATACCAACTTGTTACGCCCTCGATGCGGCTATATCTCCCACGTGTTGAAGCACGACTTAGAGGCATAACCGCATTGAAAGCAATGTCGCAAGTGAGGTAATCTTCATACAACCCATGTAAAACATAAGGGAAAGAGATACATAGTTGGCTTACAATCGCCACTTCACTCAATTACATGAATAAAGCATTACATCATCCAGATACAATCAAGGTCCGACTATGGAATCAAAATAAAAGAAGACTACCCCAAATGCTACACAGATCCCCGATCGTCCCAATTGGGATCCACTACTGATCAATAGGAAACGGAAACAACATAACGAACACGATCTTCATTGAGCTCCTCCTTGAGCTCGGTTGTGTCACCTGCACGATATCATCGGCACCTGCAAGCTGGTTTTGGAAGTATCTGTGCGTCACGGGGACTCAGCAATCTCACACCCTCGCGGTCAAGACTATTTAAGCTTATGGGTAGGTAAAAGGTATGAGGTGGAGGTGCAGCAAGCGTCTAGCATATATGGTGGCTAACATACGCAAATGAGAGCGAGAAGAGAAGGCATAGCACGTTCGAGAAATCTATCATCAAGAAGTGATCCTAGAACAACCTACGTCAAACATAACTCCAACACCGTGTTCACTACCCGGACCCCGCTAAGAAGAGACCATCACGGTAACACACGCGGTTGATGCATTTTAATTAAGAGCTTTAGGTTTTCTACAACCGGACATTAACAAATTCCCATCTGCCCATAACTGTGGGCACGGCTTTCGAAAGTTCAAATCCCTGCAGGGGTGTCCCAACTTAGCCCATCACAAGCGCTCACGGTCAACGAAGGATATTCCTTCTCCCAAGACAATCCGATCAGACTCGGCATCCCGGTTACAAGACATCCTCGACAATGGTAAAACAAGTCCAGCAAGACCACCCGCTGTGCCGACAAATCCCGATAGGAGCTGCACATATCTCGTTCTCAGGGCACACCGGATAAGCTAAGTGTACGGGAGCCAACGTAACCCAAGTTGCCAAGGGACAGCCACACACGGTGCTCTGGGTTGGACCAACACTTAGACAAGCACTGGCCCGGGGGTTTAAAATAAAGATGACCCTTGGGCTGGCCTAACCCAAGGGAAAAAGAGGCTAGGTGGCGAATGCTAAAACCAATGTTGGGCCTTGCTGGAGGAGTTTTAATCAGGGCGAACTGTCAAGGGGTTCCCATTATAACCCAACCGTGTAAGGAACGCTAAATCCGGGAGCATAACACCGATATGATGGAAACTAGGGCGGCAAGAGTGGAACAAAACACCAGGCATAAGGCCGAGCCTTCCACCCTTTACCAAGTATATAGATGCATTAATTAAATAAGAGATATTATGATATCCCAACAAAATAACCATGTTCCAACATGGAACCAACTCTAATCTTCACCTGCAACTAACAACGCTATAAGAGGGGCTGAGCAAAGCGGTAACATAGCCAAACAACGGTTTGCTAGGACAATGTGGGTTAGAGGCTTGGCTTAACAATATGGGAGGCAAGATAAGCAAGTGGTAGGTATCGCAACATAGGCATAGCAAAAGAGCGAGCAACTAGCAAGCAAAGATAGAAGTGATTTCGAGGGTAGGGTCATCTTGCCTGAAATCCCGCAAGGAAGAAGATCGAGTCCATGAAGAAGACAAACGGACGTAGCCAACGTATCCACACAAACGCAATGTTATCGGATTACCGAGAAGAAGCATACCAGAAAGAAGCAAACAACATAGTAAACAGCCACGACATAAGCATGGCATGATGCACAACCAAGTATGATGCATGTCCGGTTTAATGAAGCATGGCATGGCAAAGTGCACAAGCAATCCTACAAATTAAGTGGAGCTCAATATGCAACGAGTTTCATATTGACGGAACACCACATGACTTATTTAGTTCTCTCTTGTTTATGTACCCAACAATATTAAATGTTGTTAAACATGGCAAGAGGGTGAAGCAAGGTAAAACTACCTATATAGTCAAGTTTAAATGAGGCCGGAAATAATGAACAACAATTTCAGAAAATCCTCATATGCATAAGCAATTAAAATGCCAACAACAATTTAAACATTTTAAATGTTGTTATCATGATGCGGATGACATGTGCAAGTTTATGCAATTTTTATTAAAAGTTGATAAGAGCATTATGAAGAATTTGTCACCGTGGTGGAAGGAAAAGGGGTGCCACGGCAACGATAACAAAAATGGTGCCACAACAGCGTTCCGGTTCAGGTAACTCGATTGAGATACCGATGCAAAGGAGAAGTGTGCGAATGCGTGCAACAGATGGTGGGGTGATCCCGGTTACCGGGTTCCCACGGGTCGACGATGGTGACAAGGCAAAAGAGCGGCAACATGCACCGACAATTCGAGCACGGAGCAAGCTCGAGCATCTCATACATCACACATGCATTTGTTCACGGGCGGTCGTCTTGGGGTTATACCTTCGAAGTGTGCGTTATCGGAGGGGTTCGAGTTCAATGCGGTGTAGGTGAAGTAGACGTTCTTGGGACGTTCGTAGTGGAAGTAGTCATTCTCGCATGCTCTAAGATCGACGGTAGAGGTTCTCGCGATCTCGACGACGGTAGTGGTACATGTTTATCGTAGCACAAGTTTCCGTAGATGTTCAGGGTCACGGCGAGGAACTTGATGCATCGTTGAACTTGGCAACCGAGGAATCCCGCGTAGTCGTACACGAATCGTAGTCGAACTTGACGGTTCTGTAACACGGTTCTTCGGAGACGGTAGTCGTTCTCAGGTCGTAGACGAGCTTGACGGATCCGAGGGTTTCGGGCATCATGGTACTTGTCGAAATCCACGTCGGATGTAGTTGAACATCTTTAAACGGAACTTGGTGCGCCCTAGGGTCATCGAGTACTGGTTTTTGATGGAGTTTAGGTCTTCGGTGTCGTGGTACTTGGTGTCCCTGCAGTCGACCTTGCCGGTCTTGATGGTCCAAAACGAAGCAGCACCAGGCCCTCAGGAGAACGACGAAGCCACATGGAGGCTTGCGACAGGGAAGTCAACGCGGGCACTAGCACCCGTCCTGTCGCTCCAGAGCAGGGAAACTTGTCGCGGTGAAACTCTACAGCGAACCAGTAGGGGCTGAAGGAACTCGGCACGGCGGTGAGAGCTTGCAGGGGGGTCGATATCTGGCAGACCCCCACGGCGGGTGGACCTGGCGCACGTCCTTTCCCCAACGCACGAACAAGCAGGAGCAAGAATCCCGGCCAGTTCGTGCGTCGACGGGGCACGGGACTCCGGGAAGGCAGGGATGAGCTCGGGGCGGATGCGAGAGGCGTGGAGGTTAGATCCTACAAGGACCGAGTTGGCAGGGGTGGCGCAGAGCTCCTCGGCCCGTGGCGCGCGCCTGGCTTGCAGGTCGCTGGAGCAGCGAGGCAAGGTTGGGCCGACAGGAGGCGTCGTGGCGGCGGTGGGCTGGCATGGTACTGCGGTGGCTGACGAAGACTGCGAGGCAGCGAGGAAGAGGGAGAGGGGAACGTGACGAGGGCGCGGTGGCGCTGGGAACCCGGCGGGCTCGACCAGCTCCAAGCGGCGGCGGATATCGGCGACGGCCGGAGCAGAGGACGGCGAGAGGAGCCGAGAGCGCGTGGGAGGGACGAGGTTGGTTCGACGGCGCTGCTGGGACAGGAGGCCGCGCTGGGGAGCGGGCACTGGTACGAGGGGTTACTCCCCTGTGGCGGCGCTGGAGGTATCGAGAGGAGAAAGGGGGGGTCGAGCAGAGCAGCAAGGGAACGAGAGGGAGATGGGGATGAGCGGGATCGAGGGGAAAACGTGGACGAGCCGATGCTCTCTGACGGCGGAGGGAGAGGGGTCTCGGGCGCCTAGGGTTAGCTGGAGGTGGGCTGGCGCGGGAGGCCTTGGCCAAATGGGCCGCAGGAGGCCCATGTGGCAAGGCTGGGCTCTCTCTCCCTCCCTCTAATTTACTTCTTTATTTCCTGATTTAACAAATAAATCGAGAAACAAGAAATGTAGAGAGAGATAGGAGAAGAATTGGAGCAGGGCGCCAATTTTCTTAGACTCATAAAAAGGAGCTTGATCCAAGAAAAATACATTTGGCACCGTTTGGAAGGATTGCATTCGAACACATTTGAATGTGAATCAAATAAGTTTGAATTAGGAAAACATTTTTGGAGAGTCCAAAAATGTTCAGAATTTTGTGGAGAACGGGAAAGCGATGAAAGAAAAAAATATAGCAAGGTTTGAGGAGCAACTCGAAGTAGAAAAGACTTGAGAGTTACATTGCAAGTGTGTCACGGTAATTCCACATTAAAGGAAATATTTATAATAGCTCCCTACTATCGGGAGAATATGTTATAAAGAGAAGTCACCCTTGCCTCGGTTTAAATGGACCGAAGATCCACGCAATTTATTTAGTTGAGATGCAAAAGACTTATGACATGATGACATGATGACATGATGCA
This sequence comes from Triticum dicoccoides, assembly GCF_002162155.2. Taxonomy (NCBI): domain Eukaryota; kingdom Viridiplantae; phylum Streptophyta; class Magnoliopsida; order Poales; family Poaceae; genus Triticum; species Triticum dicoccoides. The sequence continues at coordinate 65,876,101 of NC_041380.1, read as the reverse complement.
ATGCACATGATGCAACGAACCAAAACGAATCACACAACAAAACCCGGAAATCATGGAAGGCACCTGAAGCTCCGGTCTTGGAGCGTTACACGCGCCCACCTACCCCAGGCGCGCCCTCCACCCTCGTGGGCCCCCTGTTGCTCCATCGACGTACTCCTTCCTCCTATATATATCCACGTACCCCCAAACGATCAAATACGGAGCCAAAACCCTAATTCCACCGTCGTAAGTTTCTGTATCCACGAGATCCCATCTTGGGGCCTGTTCCGGAGCTCCACCAGAGGGGGCATCGATCACGGAGGGCTTCTACATCAACACCATAGCCCCTCCGATGAAGTGTGAGTAGTTTACCTCAGACCCACGGGTCCATAGTTATTAGCTAGATGGTTTCTTCTCTTATTTTGGATCTCAATACAATGTTCTCCCCCTCTCTTGTGGAGAACTATTCAATGTAATGTTCTTTTTGCGGTGTGTTTGTTGAGATCGATGAATTGTGGGTTTATGATCAAGTCTATCTATGAACAATATTTGAATCTTCTCTGAATTCTTTTAGGTATGATTGGTTATCTTTGCAAGTCTCTTCGAATTATCAGTTTGGTTTGGCCTACTAGATTGATCTTTCTTGCAATGGGAGAAGTGCTTAGCTTTGGGTTCAATCTTGCGGTGTCCTTTCCCGGTGACAGTAAGGGCAGCAAGGCACGTATTGTATTGTTTCCATCGAGGATAACAAGATGGCGTTTTCTTCATATTTCATGAGTCTATCCCTCGACATCATGTCATCTTGCTTAAGGCGTTATTCTATTTTTAACTTAATACTCTAGATGCATGCTGGATAGCGGTCGATGAGTGGAGTAATAGTAGTAGATGCATGCAGGAGTCGGTCTACTTGTCTCGGACGTGATGCATATATACATGATCATGCCTAGATATTCTCATAATTATGCCCAATTCTGTCAATTGCTCAACAGTAATTTGTTCACCCACCGTAGAATGCTTATGCTCTCGAGAGAAGCCACTAGTGAAACCTATGGCCCCCGGGTCTATCTTTATCATATTGTTCTCCTACTACCTTGCTATTTACTTTGCCTTTATTTTACTTTGCATCTTTATCACAAAAATACCAAAAATATTACTTTATCATATCTATCAGATCTCACTCTCGTAAGTGGACCTATAGGGATTGGCAACCCCTATTTGTGTTGGTTGCGAGGATTTATTTGTTTTGTGCAGGTACGAGGGACTCGCGCGTAGCCTCCTACTGGATTAATACCTTGGTTCTCAAAAACTGAGAGAAATACTTACGCTACTTTGCTGCCTCATCCCTTCCTCTTCGGGGAAAACCAACGCAGTGCTCAAGAGGTAGCAAGAAGGATTTCTGGCGCCGTTGCCGGGGAGGTCTTCGCAAAAGTCAACATACCAAGTACCCATCACATACCCTTATCTCCCGCATTACATTATTTGCCATTTGCCTCTCGTTTTCCTGTCCCCCACTTCACCCTTGCCATTTTATTCGCCCTCTCTCTCTATCCTCCCTCTTTTCTCTATTTGCATGTTTTTGCCCGCTTGCTTTTTGTTTGCTTGTGTGTTAGTTTGCTTGTCGTTATGGCTAGTCCCTTATCTTCTTCGTTGACCCCTGAGTTCGAGATCTTTCACTTTGAACAAAGACTAGGAGAAAACTTAAAAGATGTTTGGTTGAGAATAATGGAGTCTTATCGTAATTGTACCTGTAAAATAAAAGTGAGAATTTTGCTTCACAATTTTTATGTTGGATTGAATAAGTCTCATAGACAATTCTTGGATTGCGTTGCCGAAGGTAATTTTATTGAAATCGATCTCCATATCGCGCTTGAAATTATAGAAGGTATAGTGGGAACACTACCTCAACAAAAGGGGCCTCATCCTACCCAGGAAGAGACACAAGTTTTTGAAGAAATTTGTGAAGTTACTAAAATCTTGCAGAAATCTCTTGAACCTCTTAAGAACATTAGTGGAAATATTCACCGCATGAATATGTTGATTACCCTTTGCAATAAGCGGTTGGATTCGTTAGATCTCAAAATTTCAGAATATGAAGGGAAATGTAAAGTACCTCCCGGATTCGAGCTTGATTCCGCTAAAATGTTGAAAACTAAAGATGGCAATACCTAGATCTATTCTTGCTTGTTTTGCCTAGCTAGGGGCGTTAAACGATAGCGCTTGTTGGGAGGCAACCCAATTTTATTTTTATTCCTTGCTTTTTGCTCCTGTTTAGAAATAAATAATTTATCTAGCTAATGTTTTGGTTGTGTTTTTTTGTGTTTAATTAGTGTTTGTGCCAAGTAGAACCGTTGGGAAGACTTAGGGAAAGTCTTGTTGAACTTGCTGTAAAAAACAAATACTTTAGTGCTCACGAGAATTGCTTCCATTTTTATTTGGAAAGTGATATTTAGTTAATTCTTTTGGAAGATGATTAATAGATAAATTCCTCACGTCCAGCAATTTATTTTAGAATTTTTGGGGTTCGAGATCTTGCGCTAGCTACAGATTACTACAGACTGTTCTGTTTTTGACAGCTTCTGTTTTTCGTGTGTTGTTTGCTTATTTTGATGAATCTATGGCTAGTAAAATAGTTTATAAACCATAGAGAAGTTGGAATATAGTAGGTATAACACCAATATAAATAAATAATGAGTTCATTACAGTACCTTGAAGTGGTCTTTTATTTTCTTTCGCTAACAGAGCTCATGAGATTTTCTACTTTAAGTTTTGTGTTGTGAAGTTTTCAAGTTTTGGGTAAAGATTTGATGGATTATGGAACAAGGAGTGGCAAGAGCCTCAGCTTGGGGATGCCAATGGCACCCCCAACATAATCAAAGGACACCTAAAAGCCAAAGCTTGGGGATGCCCTGGAAGGCATACCCTCTTTCGTCTACTTCTATCGATAACTTTACTTGGAGCTATATTTTTATTCGCCACATGATATGTGTTTTTCTTGGAGCGTCTTGTATGATTTGAGTCTTTGCTTGTTAGTTTACCACAATCATCCTTGCTGTACACACCTTTTGAGAGAGCCATACATGATTTGGAATTTTTTAGAATACTCTATGTGCTTCGCTTATATCTTTTGAGTTATATAATTTTGCTCTAGCACTTCACTTATATCTTTTAGAGCACGGTGATGGATTTGTCTTATAGAAACTATTGATCTCTCATGCTTCACTTAAATTATTTTGAGAGTCTTAATATCATGGTAATTTGCTTAAAATCATAATATGCTAGGTATTCAAAGTTAGTAAAATTTTCTTAAGAGTGCTCTGAATACTAAGAGAAGTTTGATGCTTGATGATTGTTTTGAGATATGGAGGTAATAATATCAAAGTCGTGCTAGTTGAGTAGTTGTGAAATTGAGAAATCCTTGTGTTGAAGTTTGCAAGTCCCGTAGCATGCACGTATGGTAAACGTTGTGCAAAAATTTGAAACATGAGGTGTTATTTGATTGTCTTCCTTATGAGTGGCGGTCGGGGACGAGCGATGGTTTTTTCCTACCAATCTATCCCCCTAGGAGCATGCGCGTAGTACCGATGTTTTTGATGCCTTGTAGATTTTTGCAATAAGTATGTGAGTTCCTTATGACTAATGTTGAGTCCATGGATTATACGCACTCTCACCCTTCCATCCTTGCTAGCCTCTTCGGTACCGTGCATTGCCCTTTCTCACATTGAGAGTTGGCGCAAACTTCACCGGTGCATCCAAACCCCGTGATATGATACGCTCTTTCACACATAAACCTCCTTATATCTTCCTCAAAACAGCCACCATACCTACCTATTATGGCATTTCCATAGCCATTCCGAGATATATTGCCATGCAACTTTCCATCATTCCGTTCATCATGACACATTCATTATTGTCATATTGCTTAGCATGATCATGTAGTTGACATAGTATTTGTGGCAAAGCCACCGTTCATAATTCTTTCATACATGTCACTCTTGATTCATTGCATATCCCGGTACACCGCCGGAGGCATTCATATAGAGTCATCTTTTGTTCTAGTATCAAGTTGTAATCATTGAGTTGTAAATAAATAGAAGTTTGATGATCATCATTTTCTAGAGCATTGTCCCAAGCGAGGAAAAATAAATAATAAAAAAGAGAAAAGGCCATAAAAAAGGCCCCAAAAGATGAGAGAAAAAGAGAGAAGGGACAATGTTACTATCCTTTGCCACACTTGTACTTCAAAGTAGCACCATAATCTTCATGATAGAGAGTCTCTTGTTTTGTCACTTTCATATACTAGTGGGAATTTTTCATTATAGAACTTGGCTTGTATATTCCAACAATGGGCCTCCTCAAGTGCCCTAGGCTTCGTGAGCAAGCAAGTTGGATGCACACCCACTAGTTTCTTTTGTTGAGCTTTCATACATTTATAGCTCTAGTGCATCCGTTGCATGGCAATCCCTACTCATTGCATTAACATCAATTGGTGGGCATCTCCATAGCCCATTGATTAGCCTCGTTGATGTGAGACTTTCTCCTTTTTTGTCTTCTCCATATAACCCCCTCATTATATTCTATTCCACCCATAGTGCTATGTCCATGGCTCGCGCTTATATATTGCGTGAAAGTTTATAGGTTTGAGATTACCAAAGTATGAAACAATTGCTTGGCTTGTCATCGGGGTTGTGCATGATGAGAGCATTCTTGTGTGACAAAAATGAAACATGACTAAACCATATGATTTTGTAGGGATGAACTTTCTTTGGCCATGTTATTTTGAGAAGACATAATTGCTTAGTTAGTATGCTTGAAGTATTATTATTTTTATGTCAATATGAACTTTTGTCTTGAATCTTTCGGATCTGAATATTCATACCACAATTAAGAAGAATTACATTAAAATTTTGCCAAGTAGCACCCCGCATCAAAAATTCTGTTTTTATCATTTACCTACTCGAGGACGAGCAGGAACTAAGCTTGGGGATGCTTGATACGTCTCCAATGTATATATAATTTTTGATTGCTCCATGCTATATTATCTACTATTTTGCATATTATTTGGGCTTTATTATCCACTTTTATATTATTTTTGGGACTAACCTATTAACCGGAGGCCCAGCCCAGAATTGCTGTTTTTTTTGCCTATTTTAGGGTTTCGAAGAAAAGGAATATCAAACGGACTCCAAACGGAATGAAACCTTCGGGAACGTGATTTTCTGAACGAACAAGACCTAGGAGACTTGGACCCTACGTCAAGAAACAATAGAGGAGGCCATGAGGTAGGGGGGCGCGCCCACCTACCCCAGGCGTGCCCTCCACCCTCGTGGGTGCCCTGGTGCTCCACCGACGTACTCCTTCCTCCTATAGATATCCACATACCCCCAAACGATCAAATACGGAGCCAAAACCCTAATTCCACAGCCGTAACTTTCTGTATCCACGAGATCCCATCTTGGGGCCTGTTCCAGAGCGCCGCTGGAGGGGGCATCGATCACGGAGGACTTCTACATCAACACCATAGCCCCTCCGATGAAGTGTGAGTAGTTTACCTCAGACATACGGGTCCATCGTTATTAGATAGATGGCTTCTTGTTTGTTTTTGGATCTCAATACAATGTTCTCCCCCTCTCTTGTGGAGAACTATTCGATGTAATCTTCTTTTTGCGGTGTGTTTGTTGAGATCGATGAATTGTGGGTTTATGATCAAGTTTATCTATGAATAATATTTGAATCTTCTCTGAATTTTTTTATGTATGATTGGTTATCTTTGCAAGCCTCTTCGAATTATCAGTTTGGTTTGGCCTACTAGATTGATCTTTCTTGCAATGGGAGAAGTGCTTAGCTTTGGGTTCAATCTTGCGGTGTCCTTTCCCGGTGACAGTAAGGGCAGCAAGGCACATATTGTATTGTTGCCATCGAGGATAACAAGATGGGGTTTTCTTCATATTGCATGAGTCTATCCCTCTACATCATGCCATCTTGCTTAAGGCGTTACTCTATTTCTAACTTAATACTCTAGATGCATGCTGGATAGCGGTCGATGAGTGGAGTAATAGTAGTAGATGCAGGCAGGAGTCGGTCTACTTGTCTCGGACGTGATGCCTATATACATGATCATGCCTAGATATTCTCATAATTATGCTCAATTCTGTCAATTTCTCAACAGTAATTTGTTCACCCACCGTAGAATACTTATGCTCTCGAGAGAAGCCACTAGTGAAACCTATGGCCCCTGGGTCTATCTTTATCATATTGTTCTCCTACTACCTTGCTATTTACTTTGCCTTTATTTTACTTTGCATCTTTATCACAAAAATACCAAAAATATTATCTTTATCATATCTATCAGATCTCATTCTCGTAAGTGGCCCTATAGGGATTGACAACCCCTATTTGCGTTGGTTGCCAGGATTAATTTGTTTTGTGCAGGTACAAGGGACTCGCGCGTAGCCTCCTACTGGATTGATACCTTGGTTCTCAAAAACTAAGGGAAATACTTATGCTACTTTGCTGCATCATCCCTTCCTCTTCGGGGAAAACCAACGCAGTGCTCAAGAGGTAGCAATGGCAACAATACAATACGTGTCATTCCCTTTTTGTCACTGGGATCGAGTACTGCAAGATTGAACCCAAAGCTAAGCACTTCTCCCATTGCAAGAAAGATCAATCTAGTAGGCCAAACCAAATTGATAATTCGAAGAGACTTGCAAAGATAAACCAATCGTACATAAAAGAATTCAGAGAAGAATCAAATACTATTCATAGATAATCTGGATCATAAACCCACAATTCATCGGATCTCGACAAACACACCGCAACAGAAGATTACATCGAATAGATCTCTAAGAAGATCGAGGAGAACTTTGTATTGAGATCCAAAGAGAGAGAAGAAGCCATCTATCTAATAACTATGGACCCGAAGGTCTAAAGTAAACTACTCACACATCACCGGAGAGGCCATGGATTTGATGTAGAGGGCCTCCGTGATCAATGCCCCGTCCGGCGGAGCTCCGGAAAAGGCCCCAAGATGGGATCTCTCAGGTACAGAAGGTTGCGGTGGTGGAATTAGGTTTTCGTGGTGCCCTGGATGTTTGGGGGGTACGTGGATATATATAGGAGGAAGAAGTACGTAGGTGGAGAACGAGGGGCCCACGAGGGTGGAGGGCGCGCCCAGGGGGGGTAGGCGCGCCCTGTGCCTCGTGGCCTCCTCGGTTGTTTCTTGACGCCCACTCCAAGTCTCCTGGATCACGTTTGTTGAGAAAATCACGTTCCCGAAGGTTTCATTCCGTTTGGACTCCATTTGATATTCCTTTTCGGTGAAACTCTAAAATAGGCAAAAAAAACAGCAGTTTGGGCTGGGCCTCCGGTTAGTAGGTTAGTCCCAAAAATGATATAAAAGTGTAAAATAAAGCCCATTAACATCCAAAATAGATAATATAATAGCATGGAGCAATCAAAAATTATAGATACGTTGGAGACGTATCATCGATAATCTCTTGTTCCTCATTGGCTCTTCCAAAACACAACCGTTCGCCTTTGTGAAAATTAATCTTTAACCCGGTCAATTGTTCAAATAAGCATAACACCAGCTTCATATTTCTCGCTTTTGCCAAGTCATGCTCCATAAAGATGATCGTATCATCGGCGTACTGTAGAATAGACACACCTCCATCAACTAGATGAGGCACCAAGCCACCCACCTGACCAGCCTCCTTAGCGCTTCCTATCAGGATTGCCAACATATCAACTGCAATGTTGAACAAAATAGGGGACATTGGATCCCCTTGTCTCAGGCCCTTATGTGTCTGGAAATAATGACCTATGTCGTCATTCACTTTAATTCCAACACTCCCTTTTTGCGTGAACAATTCGACCTGGCGTCGCCAAGCTTCATCAAAATCTTTCATATGCAAGGCCTGTTGAAGGAAAGGGCATTTGACTTTATCGTATGCTTTCTCGAAATCCACCTTAAAAACAACTCCATATAGTATTTTCGTGTGAATTTCGTGGAGCGTTTCATGGAGGACCACAAGCCCTTTTAGGATGTTTATGTCTGGCATGAAAGCAGTTTGGGAATGCTGCACCACAGAATGCGCAATCTGTGTGAGCCTATTAGTCCCAGCCTTGGTGAAAATTTTGAAACTAACATTGAGAAGACACATCGGCCTGAACTGCTCAATTCTCACAGCCTCTGTTTTCTTAGGAAGCAATGTTATTGTTCCAAAATTCAAGTGAAATAACTGAAGCTATCCAGAGAATAAATCATGGAACATTGGTAGCAAATCCCCCTTAATAACATGCCAACGCTTTTTATAGAATTCTGCCGAAAAACCATCCGGCCCTGGAGCCTTATTGTTTTTCATTTGCTTAATGGCTTCAAACACCTCTTTCTCATAAAACGGGGCAATCAAAATATCATTCTCATCAGCAGTAAGTTGAGGCACATCCTCAATCCTGGACTCATCCAGGGACACACAATTATCCTCCGGAGGCCCAAACAACTACTTGTAGTATTCGGTTATGTATAATTTTAGGTTATCCTGTCCTAAAATCGTTCCTTCATCTTGTTCAAGCTGAAAGATTCTCTTCTTTATGTGCTTGCCATTAGCGATCAAGTGAAAGAATTGAGTGTCCGCGTCCCCCTGGACAACTTTGCGAACCTTAGCCCGCAGCGCCCACTTTAATTCCTCTTCACGGAGAAGCTCTTTCAACCTCATCTCCGCCTCCAGTTTAGCATGATGCTCCATGGCTTGCAGAATTATGGACTTGGCTTTCAAATCTAGGGACTGAATAAGTGTAAGGAGCCTTTCCTTTTCGATCTTATAAATCCCACTAAGATCTTAGCCCACCCACGCAAAAAACTTCTCAAATGCCTTATCATATTCTGCCAACGCTCAACCGAAGTCCTACCTCCTACATCCTTAGCCCATTCCCTAGCTACCAGATCCAAGAAGCCTTCATGTTCAAACCATGCCAGCTCAAACGAAAAGGAGTTTTTGTTCCCCGTGTGAGTTGGCTCGCCCGAGTCCACAAATAAAGGCGTGTGATCAGAAATGCCACGCGAAAGTGCCTAGACTGTTATGAAAGGGAATTTCTGTTACCACTCGACGCTTGCTAGGACTCAATCCAGCTTCTCAAACGTCGGATTTGGCAAAGCATTAGCCCAAGTAAACTTTCTACCCAAAAGCTCTATCTCTCTCAGATCCAAGCTTTCGATAATGGTATTAAACATAAACGACCACCTGCCGTCAAAATTATCATTGTTCTTTTCCTCTCTTCTCCTAATGATATTGAAATCACCCCCAACCAGAATTGGGAGTTTCTCAGAGCCGCAGATCCTGACAAGATACGCCAAGAACTCTGGTTTGAGCTCAGGCTGCGCGGCACCATAAACCGCCACCAGAGCCCAATTAAACCCATCAGCTTTCGACCTAACCCGAAATTTAACAGTGAAATCTCCCATCACTACACTTCGGACTTCCAGCGAATCGCATCTCACTCCAAGTAAGATCCCACCCGATCTTCCTCTCGGAGGCAGGCAGTGCCAATCGAAATTGACACCTCCCGATAAAGTATTGAGAAACTGGGGCACAAAAGTATCTCTACCAGTTTCCGAGAGAGCAATAAAATCCGATCTATGCTCGATAGACGCATCTACAAGAAACCTTCTTTTAGCCAAGTCTTTCAGACCTTTGCTATTCCAAAAGATTCCTTTCATATTTCATCATGAAATTTTTTAGTGGTACGGATCCTAGCACTCTTACACACCGCTGAAGCAGGGTAGATCTTCCGCTTCCATTTGCGTTTAGGGTTGTTTTGATCCTCCACCAGATCCTCACAACCGGGCTTAGTGGATCGAACTATTGCAGCCTCAAAAGTGTCATCCACTTCCTCTGACTCAGGAACGGATGGTGCAAGATCCGCACAAAAATTATCGAGTACCCTGACACCCAACGCATCGATATCTGCATCATTCATGGGTTTTACTGCTGCTAAGTTTTGAATCGTTTCTAAAGCGCGTTCCGCTTCCAAATCTAGGAGATCATTAACAGAGTTGGAAATTTCACTATCATTACTACCTAGTGAAACTCCTAATTGATATGCATTATTAATAATCTCATTATTAGAAAAATGCAGAATAGAATTAGTAGTGTTGACCGACATACTAGTAGTGACCTCGATGTCACGAAGCTTGGCCGCCCTCATAGCGCACCGCTGCTGCATGTCATCAACCTCCGGATGATCCTAGAGATGGCAGCTCATCCATCGCCCCGCACAGACCGGATTCGGAATCCCTCCAAAGGCGATGACCTCCTCCCGAGTCAGCACATCCCCATCACACCGCAAAGCTGCACCCCTCGAAGAGTCGTTAGGAGCGGCCAGGGGAAGCGGCGGGGATCTCCCTAGCTCCACTGACGTCTGCCTCGGTACGCCGGGAGAGGGATATTTGATATACATGTTATTGATGTGTATTTTACTAGTGTTCATAGTAACCATAGGGTATTTGATATTGGTTCAGCTGCTAAGATTAGTAACTCAAAACAGGAGTTGCAAAATGAACAAAGACTAGTTAAGGGCGAGGTGACGATGTGTATTAGAAGTGATTCCAAGGTTGATAAGATCACCATCACACACTCCCTTTACCTTCGGGATTAGTGTTGGACCTAAATAAATGTTATTTGGTGTTTTCCTTGAGCATGAATATGATAGGATCATGTTTATTGCAATATGGTTATTCATTTAAGTCAGAGAATAATTGTTGTTCTGTTTACATGAATAAAACCTTCTATGGTCATACACACAATGTAAATGGTTTATTGAATCCTGATCGTAGTGATACACATATTCATAATATTGATGCCAAAAGATGCAAAGTTGATAATGATAGTGCAACATATTTGTGGCACTGCCGTTTAGGTCATATTGGTGTAAAGCGCATGAAGAAATTCCATACGGATGGATTTTTGGAATCACTTGATTATGAATCATTTGATATTTTTGAACCATGCCTCATTGGCAAGATGACTAAAACTCTGTTCTCCAGAACAATGGAGCGAGCCAATGACTTATTGGAAATAATACATACCGATGTATGCGGTCCGATGAGTGTTGAGGCACGCGGCGGGTATCGTTATTTTCTGACCTTCATAGATGATTTTAGTAGATATGGGTATATCTATTTAATGAAACACAAGTCTAAAACATTTGAAAAGTTCAAGGAATTTCAGAGTGAAGTGGAGAATCATCGTAGCAAGAAAATAAAGTTTCTACGATCTGATCGCGGAGGTGAATATTTGAGCTACGAGTTTGGCCTTCATTTAAAACAATGTGGAATTGTTTCACAACTCACGCCACTTGGAACACCACAACGTAATGGTGTGTCTGAACGTCGTAACCGTACATTATTAGATATGGTCTGGTCTATGATGTCTCTTACCGATCTACCACTATCGTTTTGGGGTTATGCATTAGAGACAGCCGCATTCACGTTAAATAGGGTACTATCTAAATCCGTTGAGATGACACCATATGAACTATGGTTTAGAAAGAAACCTAAGCTGTCGTTTCTTAAAGTTTGGGGTCATGACACTTATGTCAAAAGGCTTTAGCCTAATAAGCTCGAACCCAAATCGGAGAAGTGCGTCTTCGTAGGATACACTAAAGAAACAATTGGGTATACCTTCTACCACAGATCCGAAGGCAAGATCTTTGTTGCTAAGAATGGATCCTTTCTAGATAAGGAGTTTCTCTCGAAAGAAGTGAGTGGGAGAAAAGTAGAACTTGATGAGGTAACTATACCTTCTCTCAAATTGGAAAGTAGTACTTTAGAGAAATCCATTCCCGTGATGCCTACACCAACTAGAGAGGAAGCTAATGATGATGATGGAACTTCAGATCAAGTTACTACTGGACGTCGTAGGTCGAACAGAGCATGTTCCGCACCAGAGTGGTACGGTAATCCTGTCCTGGAAGTCATGTTACTAGACCATGACGAACCTACGAACTATGAAGAAGCTATGATGAGCCCATATTTAGATAAATGGCTTGAGGCCATGAAATCTGAGATAGGATACATGTATGAGAACAAAGTGTGGACTCTCGTGGACTTGCCCAATGATCGGCAAGCCATTGAGAACAAATGGATCTTCAAGAAGAAGACGGGCACTGATGGTAGTGTTACTATCTACAAATCTCGACTTGTCGCAAAAGGTTTTTTGACAAGTTCAAGGTGTTGACTACAATGAGATTTTCTCACTCATGGTGATGCTTAAGTCTGTCTGAATCATGTTAGAAATTGCCGTATTTTATGAAATCTGGCAAATGGATGTTAAAACTGCATTCCTTAATGGATTTCTTAAAGAAGAGTTGTATATGATGCAACCAAAAAGGTTTTGCCGATCCTAAAGGTGCTAACAAAGTGTGCGAACTCCAGTGATCCATCTATGTACTGGTGCAAGCATCTCGGAGTTGGAATATACGCTTTGACAAGGTGATCAAATAATATGGTTTTATACAGACTTATGGTGAAGCCTGTATTTACAAGAAAGTGAGTTGGAGATCTATAGCATTTTTGATATTATATGTGGATGACATATTGTTGATTGGAAATGATGTAGAATTTCTGAATAGCATAAAAGGATATATGAATAAGAATTTTTCAATGAAAGACCTCGATGAAGTTGCTTACATATTGGGCATCAAGATCTATAGAGATAGATCAAGACGCTTGATAAGACTTTCAATGAGTACATACCTTGACAAGATTTTGAAGGAGTTCAAAATGGATTAGTCAAAGAAGGAGTTCTTGCCTATATTGTAAGGTGTGAAGTTGAGTAAAGACTCAAAACCCGACCATGGCAGAAGATAAAGAGAGAATGAAAGTCATTCCCTATGCATCATCCATAGGTTCTATAAAGTATGCTATCATGTGTACCAAACCTGTTGTGTACCTTGCCATGAGTTTGGCAAGGGGGTACAATAGATCACTAGACCGCGGTCAAAATTATCCTTAGTTTGCTTAAAGAGGACTAAGGAAATGTTTCTCGATTATGGAGGTGATAAAGAGTTCGTCGTAAAGAGTTACATCAATGCATGCTTTGAAACTGATCTAGATGAATCTAAGTCGCAATCTAGATACGTATTGAACGTGGGAGCAATTAGGTAGAGTAGCTCCATGCAGAGCATTGTAGAAATAGAAATTTGCAAAATACATACGGATCTGAATGTGGCAGACCCGTTGACTAAACTTCTCTCACAAGCAAAACATGATCACACCTTAGTACTCTTTGGGTGTTAATCACATAGCGATGTGAACTAGATTATTGACTCTAGTAAACCCTTTGGGTGTTGGTCACATGGCGATGTGAACTATGAGTGTTAATCACATAAAGATGTGAACTATTGGTGTTAAATCACATGGCTATGTGAACTAGATTATTGACTCTAGTGCAAGTGCAAGACTGAAGGAAATATGCCCTAGAGGCAAAAATAAAGTTGTTATTTTATATTTCCTTATATCATGATAAATGTTTTTTATTCATGCTAGAATTGTATTAACCGGAAACTTGATACATCTGTGGATACATAGACAAAACACCGTGTCCCTAGTAAGTCTCTAATAGACTAGCCCGTTGATCAAAGATGGTTAAATTTCCTAACCATGGACATGTGTTGCCATTTGATGAACATGATCACATCATTTGGAGAATGATGCGATGGACAAGACCCATCCGTTAGCATAGCATATTGATCGTTCAGTTTTATTGCTATTACTTTCTTCATGTCAAATACATATTCCTTCGACTATGAGATTATGAAACTCCCGAATACCGAAGGAATACCTTGTGTGCTATCAAAAGTCACAACGTAACTGGGTGATTATAAAGATGCTCTACAGGTATCTCCGAAAGTGTTTGTTGGGTTGGCATAGATCGAGATTAGGATTTGTCACTCTGAGTATCGGAGAGGTATCTCTGGGCCCTCTCGGTAATGCACACCATAAGAAGCCTTGCAAGCAAAGTGACTAATGAGTTAGTTACAAGATGATGTATTATGGAACAAGTAAAGAGACTTGCCGGTAATGAGATTGAACTAGGTATGTGGATACCGATGATCGAATCTTGGGCAAGTAACATACCGATGGACGAATGGAATAACGTATGTTGTGATAACGGTTTGACCGATAAAGATCTTCGTAGAATATGTAGGAGCCAATATGAGCATCCAGGTTCCGCTATTGGTTATTGACCGGAGAGGTGTCTCAGTCATGTCTACGCACTCTCACCCTTCCATCCTTGCTAGCCTCTTCGGTACCATGCATTGCCCTTTCTCACATTGAGAGTTGGTGCAAACTTCGCCGGTGCATCCAAACCCCGTGATATGATACGCTCTTTCACACATAAACCTCCTTATATCTTCCTCAAAACAGCCACCATACCTACCTATTATGGCATTTCCATAGCCATTCCGAGATATGTTGCCATGCAACTTTCCATCATTCCATTCATCATGACACATTCATTATTGTCATATTGCTTAGCATGATCATGTAGTTGACATAGTGAAGGAGGAGATGGGGGAGCGGCGGAGGGGTGCGATTCTTGCCCACTATCTGTCTGGCCTCGTGTAAATAGAGGGCGGATGGTAGGAGCTTGGCTGGCGTCTGGCCTCGTTTAAACTGAGGGCGGACGGGAGGAGCTCGGCCGGTGTTGTGTTTAATTCCGGCCCCCGCTCATGAACGGACGTGTGGCCGGAGTAGGTTTCTTGGTTTGCATGCTGGTTTAATGGAGGCGAGGAGGCGTGTTCAGCTGGGTGTGCAGTGGGCGGCGTAGTACTATTCGATTTGACAGCGGGTGGCGCAGTTCCCGATACGGCTTTAATGCAGACGAGGATGGGAGTAGCGGTTCTCGAAATGTTGAACGGCCAATGCGTCCTCCTTCAATTAATGCATGAGGGAAGTAATGGGAGGAGGACCGGGAAAAGAGGCTGCACGGTGTGAATGCAACACAGTTTGCCCTCATATAAAGGCACCCCTCCATTCAAATGCATCTACCACATCGTACGCACCTAAGCATTTTCCTAAGCACCTACACTACGCGCAAAAGTCCTCGCTCCAGACCCATGGCAGCGATGCACGCGAGCGGCCAACGGCTGTGCCAGATGGTCCACGATGCTGGCCTGCGACATGGCGCCGAGGATCGTTTCCAGACGGTGTTGGCGACCGGCTGGTGGATGGCCGCCATCGACGCCAACTACGACGCTCATTTGGACCAGATGATCGTTGCCACCACCAACAAGTTCACCGTCCTCAAGAAACTCGCGGACGACATCGCCGTACTCCTCTAGCCTGCGCGCCCGGGCTCCTCATTGCCTGCCACCCTAATCGGCCTGCATGGCCGGAACCTCTTTCAAGCACTGGTGGCCTTGCGACTGCCCACCGACGCCACGAAGAATGTCCACCTGGAGGTCGCGCTCGCCGCGAGGCGCCTCACCCTGCAAGAATTCGTCGACCTAGACATCCACGTGTACGAGCAAATCGTGTACATAGGTATCTACAAGACAAGTGAGGATCCTACAACATTGGCCTTCCTCAACCGGCTGGAAGCCTTGGATGCCTTTGCTGAGAAGCACCTCGACCTTGCCACAAAAGCCGCCGCTCCTTAGCCGTCGGTCGGTGGCCCGGCACACTAAGTTGAGGAGGAGGAGTTCATACGTTGATGGATGCATCTTTCTTCTTGCCTTCTGTAACCACCACTACGATCACATCATCATCGTGCCCTTAATTCTTATTGTGCTGTTGCATTCTCATTCCAGTCAATGCCGACATGTGTGATCCCTTTGCTTAATTATATGCATCACTGTAACTAGTACTCCATACGTCAATTTATAAGTTGTGCTTACCTATTCCATGAACTTCGTGCAACACGCGGGCATCTTGCTAGAAACACTAGAACATGTCAGACCGCGTGTGACCAAACTGATGATGCGCCAACCTAGCTACTACGTACCCTGCTTATCTCGTGGAAATAGCCCCGCCCTAGCGTTTCCAATTGTTATTTCTATCTATCGATCGTGCCAAGGAGCAGAACCAAAATGTTACAATTTATACATGTTTCACCTACTCCTATAAAAGACTCAGTTGGTGATGGTGGTGTGTCTGCCTTCCGTCGTTTCTGACCATTAGATCTGCATCTAACAGTTGTGAGGTAAGTTGTGGCATTTTTGCAACAATAGCCCACTTCTCTGCTCGAATTTGCAGAAAACCCCTTATTATCTTGAAAGCAACCACATCCCTCCCTCACCTCATCAAAACAACCTAAGAAATATATTTTGAGTGAAAAGTACTCCCTCCATTCCTAAATATTTGTCTTTCTAGAGATTTCAATAAGTGACTACATACGGAGCAAAATGAGTGAATCTACACTTCAAAATATGTCTATATAATCCGTATGTGACAGTCCATTCGAAATCTCTAAAAAGACAAATATTTAGGAACGGAGGGAGTAATATATTAGGAGTATATCAAATCAAGAGTTATTTCTTTCAAGTTTATGAACAAGTACTACTATTCTACTACTTTGGATCCGTCATAATGCATAGGCACATTGCTACTAAAAGGAAAAGGCCTGCCGCGTTCGCGTTGCACTCCCCCCCCCCCACACGCCCGAGAATCGGGAGTACTCCACAGCCCATCCGGCACGACACATAGCTTAGGGAAGGCGTGTTGCCTAGCATTTTCACTTTCATGTGGGACCGCCGTTGAACAAACCACACCCCGCCCGCCAACGGGTTGGAAAACAGAAACGTGGGGAATATCTAGCTGTAGCACAGAAGCCAAGACATTTTGTGTCAGATGGGGCTCGTTGATAGAGTAGGAGCATTCCGTACTACTCTACTCCTACCAGTACCAAGTTTGTACTATACAACTAGTACTACCACTATACAAGTAGTAGGTACGTGCACGCCACAACATCGTAGGAAAAAACCAGGAAGATCTTGTTTTGGGTGATTTATCTTTTTTTCAGTCAACGTAGTATGAATAATATGATGTAGGGGGCACCCATGAAGCTTATGTGTCTTGGTTGCATGGCTACGAAAGGTTAGAGAAAAATAATTAGATAATGTGTTTAGAGTGCATTCCACTAAATAGATATACTTTGGATCCATTGCAACGGGCCAACACATCTATATCTATACCCCCTATATAGTGTGTGAATAACTTTGAAAGTTGGTCGTTGGATGAACCCAATACGATGGTACAAAGATGGCAAATCCGAGCACTACTGGCTGTTGGATATCATCTACATTCCACCAGATTCTGCCACATGTAAAATCTAGAAGACTACATGGTTGAACTTCATTCATGACTAACTTTGCCCCAACTAAGCTTAGGCAAAGTGTGTCTGCCACAAAAATGTGGCTAACAAAATGGCCACCACAAGTGTGGCAAGATTTGGCGAGAAGTTGAGTCTATGACATGTGGACCATGTAGCTAGAAAAGTGTGGCAATCCACAAGTGTAGCAATGAACCAAACACATGCCTGGTGTGTTTGGTAGGGTGTATGATCCCAAGAGTTCCCTTCTTGACCCACTTTTGGTTGTTTGGTAGAGTGTATGGAGGGTGCATGAGTCCACACTAGCTTAGCACAAATACACTAGAAGCATGCATGAAGAGAGCATACATGAAGAGGGGTATTGAGTTGAGCATGCATGAAGAGGGGTATTGAGTTGAGCATGCATGAAGAGGGAACAACTATGCTGAGACGAGAACGCAACCAATTACACTTGTGGCATGACTAAGCTTAGGCATGGCAACCTTAGGGTGCAAACCAAACATCTATACCCCTATATAGTGTGTGAATAACTTTGAAAGTTGGTCGTTGGATGAAGCCAATCCGACGGTACAAAGATGGCAAATCTGAGCACTACTGGCTGTTGGATATCATCTACATTTCACCAGATTTTGCCACATGTAGAATCTAGAAGACTCCACATGTAGAAGCATAATGCAGAAACCACCAGAATATCATGCGTGCAATGCACATGTACCTTACTAGTAGTTGGGAATAATAGTAAGAAACAAATTCCGGGTTTGGCACAAGCTCGTATTGCGGGAGCACCACAAGGCCTGCCACAAGAGTTACATTTCCCTCTCGGGGTCCACGGGACCGAACTTCAGTGGCTTAGTGCCCAGCCTATGAGTCAATGACATGCGGACCTTAAATGCGGCTGGCCGACATGTCATTCTCATGGTGGTGGTGTGGTTCGCGACTCACTTGTTTGAGATGAACCGGCCGGTGGTTGCGTGGCCGTGGCGAGGGTGCCACAGCTGGGCGTCGGGGCATTATGAGGCATAGATGGCCACACCGGCGGGTACTACCTGTAGTAAAGAAGTACTCCAGCTGAGGGTTGATGCCCGGGACGAAATGTGTCACAGCCGCTGGATGAAAATTCAATGGTGCGGGAGTACGGATCGGAGCACAGCAGCGGAGCAGGCAAACCACGTCCAATCGGGTGTGGATGTGGTAGAAAGTTGATGGTCGCCGCAGTTTAGCTGGCCCGCATGTCATGCACACAAAGGCAGAGGAGCGGTGGGGCCGAGAGGGATGAGGTGCACGTCAGGGGGATGAGGATCCCCTGACATGAACAATCCTACCATTATTTCAGTGACATGTGGGACCCCCAAGTGTGGGTCCCACCTATCAGCGAAGGAAAGGCAGGGTAAGGCAGTGATATCCACGTCAGAGGATCCATGTCCACGTCGGGGGATGTCGTGCTTATAGGTAGGGCTGGAGCAGCATCGTGGGAATCGCGTGTGGGTGTGGCAGTGGTAGAAGCAAGAAACGTGATGGTCGCCGTGGTTCAACTTCCATGGACAAGCTGTCATGCCTGCTGACACATGTATATCAAAACTAGAGTGTTTATATTTCAAGCACGTGAACAAGTATTGTTCTACTACTTTTTTTTGACTATGTACTGCAAGGCAACAACCTCACGGTGTTTTATTAAACCACAGAACCAAAGAAATACAAAGTTAAGAGAGAGGAGGGGAGAGTAATACTTACAAAAGAAAGGATTAAGGTAGGGCAGTTATCCAAGAGATTAATCTATTCATATATTTGCATTTGATTCTATGAGCTAAAAGAGAAATGTCATGCAAAACATTTCTCCTCCATGCCCTGAAATAAGGTGATTCATTCCTGAAGATCTTCCCATTTCTTTGTGTCCAAATATTCCAAGTGGCAGTGAATACTATCTCAGAGAAACAAGGATGACCAAAATCCCTCCTAGCATCAGAAGCCATGTCATAAGTGGTCTGGTTGGGTTGATGACTCCATGAAATACCCAGGTAATTCCAGATACGCTGGCTAAAATTACAAGCAAAGAAGAGATGTGCTCTGTCCTCATGTGATGCCAAGTTACATAGAACACATGTGTCATCCTAGATAATCCAATGCCGCCGCTGCATCATGTCTCTAGTGTTGAGGCGATCCATCAAAAGGAGCCACCCAAAAACCTTAAACTTCAGAGTACAAGAACATTTCTAGATCCACGTGAATATGGGATCAACCACTGTGTCCGAAAAGCATGACAAGTAATAAATCCTAGACAGGTCATCACCAGACTTGGAAGGCCATTTCCAGACATCATTTTCCCCATCTTGAAGATTAACCAAAGGAAGCAACGCCTGTAGTTGATTAAACTCCTCAAAGGCCTCAGTAGATAGTGGCAGATGGAGATTGTCAGTTAGGTCTGATAGCTCCATAATATCCTTGACTGTGAGAGTGTCATCGATCACAAAGGAGTGGAGCCTCGGGAACTGATATTGCAAGCTAACCGTATTGTTGCCAAGTTGCCAACGGTCAAGCCAGAAGATCACAGTATCCCCCGTTCGAACTAGTGGAACTGCCAACTTGCAAAACTTATCATATAACTTGAATACGTCTCTCCACCAGAAAGAACCGCAGCTTTGAGTGACTTGAGGGGGCGCAAACGCGTAATAAGTGTCCCAAATAAGAGATACCCATGGTACGTCCCTCTTATTGAAGAACTTAAAAAGATGCTTGATGAGAAAGGCATCATTTTGAATGCTCAAGTCCATGACTCCCAGACCACCAAATGATTTAGGACGACATACCAAGTCCCAAGCCGCCAATGATTGCCGGGGCGTATCCGTGTTCCCTCTCCACAAGCATTGCCGCATAATCCGCTCAATATGCTTCAACATACCCTCTGGTAGCGAAAGGGTGCACAAGAAATATATTGACATAGAACTAAGGATGGATTGCAAAAGTTGGAGTCGGCTTCCTTGATTCAAAAGGCAAGAGGACGCAGATAATCATCTCTCAATATGATCCACCAAAGGCAACAGATCATAAATTGTTGGCCTAGAAGTACCCATGGGCAGGCCGAGGTAAGTGAATGGCATGGAACCAACATGACAACCAAGCAAGGAAGCAACACGCCTGCCCTCGTCATCACTCAAATTGATGGGTATCAAAGAGGACTTACTGAAATTCACCCTTAATCCGGTTGATTTGGCAAAGACTTCAAGCATTTCTTTGAAAGCAATGAGCTGACTGTCAATAGCTGGAAGAACGATGAGAGTATCATCAGCATACTGTACGATCGGATAGTCCATCGAGGTGGTTGGGATTGGCAAGGTGAGAATATTCCTTGAGCACATCTCATTTACAATCGATTGGAGTAAGTCCACCGCGATCACAAGAGTAAGGGTGAAAGCGGATCTCCTTGGCGTACACCTGAACGACAGACAAAATGATTACCAGGCACTCCATTCAAAAGAACCGAAGAGGAGCCCGTGGACAGAATGCTGTCAATCCAACTTGTCCAATGATCATCAAATCCCTTACATTTCAAAATCCTAAGAATCAGTTCATGTTCAATGGTGTCAAATGCCTTTGTGAAATCAAGTTTAAGAAGAATGATAGGCCTCTTGGAAGCTTAGCATTGGTGGATGTACTCGAAACACCATGCCAGATAGTCTTGTATGGATCGACACCGTAGAAAACCATATTGGTTGCGGTGGATACATTTCAAGATCACACCTTGAAGACGATTTGCCAAGAGCTTGGTTAAGAACTTTAAGCAAGTATTAGTCAAAGATATGGGCCTGAAATTACCAACATATTCAAGGCTTAGCTTCTTCAGAATGAGGGTGATAAGAGATGTGTTAAAACACTCCAAATTGCATTTTCCCTCATAGAATTCTTGCACAAGTTTCATAAAGTCCTCCTTTAAAACAGACCAACATTTCTTTAAAAAAGCCCAGTAAACCCGTCTGGCCCCGGAGCACGATCAGTAGGCATATTCTTAATTACCGCATCCACCTCAAAATCAGTGAACGGTAAACACAACTCCTCTAGACCATCAATTCGGGTAACTAATGTGTCTAGATCAAAACCCATCTGAATGCCTTTTGATTGGCCCATTCGCTGATTAAAATCAGCCCAGAACATTCCCGCCAACTGTTGATGATCCATTACCACATCACCCTCCACAGACTTGATCAAGGAGATAGTATTCCTACGGAATCTTTCCATAGCCATGGCATGAATTATTTTTTGAATTCTCTTCACCAACTTTGATGTTTCTGATCATGCAACGCTGCTTCCAATAGATAAATTGCCAGTGTAAGATGTCCTCAAGATGCAATTTAACAATTCTATGAAAGTTGAACTCCGGCCAACTCAAAGGCCTGATTTCCTCTAGATTATCCAGAAAAATAATCACTTTAGTACAATCAGCAATTAAAGCTTTGACTGTGGACAGGTTTAAATGCCATTTCTTGAGAGCATATCGGAGGGACTTAAACTTAGCCAAAATTGTTAATGCAATCGATGTTTTAACCACTGGCCTATTCCAAACCTCAGCAACACAGCCAGCAAACCCGGGCAAATCAACCCAATAATTCTCAAAGCGAAAAACCTTAGCCTTGGGGATAGAATGGCGATCAATACCACACACGGAACTTGGTCGGAGGCAGTGCGTGCAAGTGGAAAAACCATCGTGTTGGGGTGATCCAGTGTCCAAGCAACCGACATAAAAAACCAATCAATCTGCTCTAGAAGCGGTGAAGTTTGCATATTCGACCAAGTATATTGGCGCCCCTTAATTGGCAGCTCAACCAGACCCAAATGACCAATTATCTCATTAAACAAGAAGATATAGTTGACATCACCTCCCGAAAGATTTTGGTTCTCAAGCGATCGCATGGAGTTAAAATCACCCAAAAGCAGCCAATTCTCACCAAACTGAATATTAAGATTATATAACCACTGAACAAATTCATCACGGGCTGGGCCTTGACACGGTCCATAAACAGAGACTAGAGACCACGTTTCCGAGGTATGTTTGGATTTAAACTCCACAATTATCCCATAGGATATGGACTCAATTAAAGAACCTATAGAAAAAGATGAATTCCAAACAACCACCATCCCAGCAAACGCACCAGCCGAAGGTACGTAAACAAAATTATCAAAATGCCACGGGTAGAACTTCCTAATGAAATGCTGATCCATTTGCATGCATTTAGTTTCCTGAAGGCAGACAACAGAACAACCACTTTCATCGATCTTCTGCCTAACTGCAAGCTGACGCGCTTCAGAATTGAGGCCACACACATTCCAACATAGCACTTTCCACTCCTTAAATCTTGTCTGATTCATTACAAACCAAAAGTGAAAGCATAGTAAATAGGCCACGCAATGACCTACACCGACCGATAAAGCAGATAAGCATCACATAGTTCTCAACAAAGAAAGAAAGATAAATGGCGATTACCGTACGCCATAAACCAGAACCCTGCAGGAAGTAACTAATCATCAGAACCCCCGCTGCTGCTGGACTTGGCAGGATCAGCCACAAGCTTATCCGTAGAGATCTTCTCAGGTGCAATGCGAAGACAGGCGCCAATACGTTGAAGATCTGCAATAGCAGTTGGTGGTGGCACAGTAGGATTATTCTCAGACTGGGAGCTGCTGGTCTTGCGCTTCTTCAAAGTGTGAGAATTCTTTGTAGAAATTCCACTAGTTACTTTGCGGTAGCCATCACGGATAGCGCTCAGTCGTGCACTGCGCTGAACCTCAGTATCAACAATAATTCTTGAGGCTTGAGGCTTCCTTGCTCGCTTCAGAGATACCTCAGGCACAACAGAGAATTCAAAGGTTTCAGAAACTGGGTTATCCAGATCGTCAAAGCAGAGAGCTCGAGCAACTGGCCTTTTAACAGAAGAAGTTGGCACATCCAGAGCAGAGCTGATCGAGGAGTCAAGTGCAGGCAGAAGCTTAAGAGTAGAGGCTGGGCCACTGTAGAGGGCTTCACAGGACTACTTGTTGAGCATAGTACCTATGCCAGACTTGAAAACAAACTGAGGAATGTTTGAAGACCAAATAAACGGCCACATCTTCTCAAATGAGCGCTGCCACTGCATCACAGGTGGCAAAACTGGTCCATAGAAAGTGAGAACTTGCCCAATCATAAGAGGAGGTTGCTGTGGTCCCATTGGGGGCTAGAAGATAGCCCACTATGTAGAAACTTGATTCTCTCCGCATTTAAGATGGCCCACATGTCATGCACACAAAGGTAGAGGGGCGGTGCGGCCGAGAGGGGTGAGGCGCACGTCGGGGGACGTGGTGCCGTGGGTTGGAGCGGCGTCGTGGGAATCGCGAGTGGCAGTGGATGAAACGTGATGGTCGCCATAGTTGAACTTCCATGGACAAGTTGTCATGTCTACGGACACATGCATTGCATACCGATCACTGGAAGGAGTAGTAGAGAAAGCTAGGCGGATAAATAGTTCCTTATAGTCAAGCGGACCCACGCTACTACTTGTTTCAAATACATGCACACCATTGAAATAGTCCATCTATATCAATATGCACCGAGAGCAAATAATTTTTTCGTACAAGAGAGGAAATAGTTCATCCATCCATAATGCCCTGCTGCTGGTGCAACCTTATCTTCTTCTTCTTCTTCTTCTTCTTCTTCTTCTTCTTCTTCTTCTTCTTCTTCTTCTTCTTCTTCTTCTTCTTCTTCTTCTTCTTCTTGTTCTCATTTTATGTGGGAGATGGCTTCGTTAGGAAGCTCTTTGGACCTTGCAGCTATCTCAAAACTCACACGGGCATTGAGGGCAGCATATTTTATCTACTCGTACATCAAGGGATAATTCTCCCATCCAGACGACCTTAATGCCACCGTCTCATCACCCTGCTGAAGATTTGTACCGAGCACAAAATTTGCTACGTCGAATAGGGATGGTGTCTATTTATCACAATCTTCTACAGGAATTTTGATTCTGGTTTGTAGGTCAGCAATGCTTTTCAAATCAAGGTTGTACGACTCCAACTTCTTTTTGTCCCCTTCGATGGCTGCCCCACAGAAGTATATGTCCTCCCGAGACAAGAAATCGTGAAGCTCACCTGGTATGGAGGGCGCGTGTATGATGTGGTACACCAAGACATCACCTTCGAGGCACAGCTGAAGGACGACGACACGTTGGATCTTCCAAGTGGCACGCTCTGTGTACTTTGCGTCGAGACCGATGACCCTCGTCTCTACCTTTTCGAGGGAGTTGGATACATTGTTGATCCACTTTTGAAAAACCCTTGGGTGGACGATGACGGTGGCAACTATGCTCAATGATCCTTCGACGAGGACATGTT
This sequence comes from Triticum dicoccoides, assembly GCF_002162155.2. Classification (NCBI taxonomy): domain Eukaryota; kingdom Viridiplantae; phylum Streptophyta; class Magnoliopsida; order Poales; family Poaceae; genus Triticum; species Triticum dicoccoides. Next base: position 65,851,436 of record NC_041380.1, on the reverse strand, counting down.
GGACGCTAAAAACCTGCATCTCGATCTATTTCGCCATTTGGAACCGCTGGAATGGAGGTCTATGTTTTGGAGAATTAGGATTAGATGGCTAGTCTAACTGAAGTAGTACATGATTATTTAAAGAGGTTAAAACAATGTGAACGCAGTGGGGTTTGGATGCAAATGAAGACGAAGGGAGGTGAAGAAGCCGAGGAAAATCGGTTCTCGATGGAGAAGTAAATGGGTGAAGTGGCATGCAGGCAGTTGATTAGATGGCTAGGTAGACTAAACGAAAAGGCTATGCGGGTAGACTGAGGAGTCGTACCTGTTCGTGTACGTGCCCATCCTGCCTGATAGGTGGGACCTATGAAAACAGATAAAAAATGTGTCGTAGCTGGTTCAGATGGATATTGGCGCGTGCGTGGGAGACACACCATTCTCTGGTTAAGGAATACACGGCTATCCTCATCAAAAAAGAAAAGGCCCATCTTCGCGCTTCCGCATGCACGAGAATTTGGTTCTGCTCGCAATATGGATGATACCTGGAGGATGAAGTGAACAGGCATGCTAGCATGGGAGACCTATTTCCACTATACAGTGTTGGTGTACTCATGTTCCTACTAGTAGTAGTAGTACAACTGTGGTACACTTGATGGTCAAAAATACTATTCATCTGGTCCTCACAGTGAAGTGACAACACCCTGCGCCTGACACTAGTCCAGGCGGCGTGTTCGGGTTACCAAAGTCAGCCTCACCTTGTGCACTATGCAGTCTATCACCGCCGCTATACAGCACATTAGCATGCCTCGCCTCGTCTCCCTAACCCCTCCCATAGCACCACTCCATCTCCATCTCCATCTCCATCTCCATCTCACTATGCCCCCGTGTACCGTCACCTCGCTCGCACCGAAAGCCTTCTCCCGTGTAAATCAAGCCCCCCAAAACCCCCACCTTCCAAACTCCACCATGGCCGAACGCGAACCACACATCATCCATATGAGCCGCGATTGGAGCAGTCTCCCCAGTGACATCCTCGACCTCTATTGTTTGTGTATGGATATGTTTAGTGCCCTGTGGCTGGCTGCATGCTCGAGGGACATGCACACGGCCATCATCGAAGCGAGGCCTAAGCTTTTCAAGATACACTACTTGCTGCTATCTGGTCTTGCGAGATTGACTCACCATGATACAGAGGCATACATGCTGCCCCTCGACTTCATTCCGATCTCCATTAGCTGAAACTTCTTTGCAGGTATGTAGTGGGTCGTCGTACATCATTTCCCTCGACTTCGATCCTATCACCATCTCCCAAAACTTCTTGGCAGGTATGTACTGGGTCAGCATGAACTCCCACTAGATGGCTGCCTTCAGAGAAGGGTAAGACGGTAAAAAGTTGGTGCTCGTGAACTTCCAGACCTCACATGAGATTATCCTTCCTCCGTTCGATTATATAGAGTTTTACCATCGCGGTCCAAGTCATCTAGATTACCACGTCAGTTGGATGGACCTTGTTTTCCAGAAGATTGTAATCTGCCAAGTGCCCACACGACATGCGAATTACGCAGACTTCAAGCTAATTGCCTTGTTCGACCGCAGACTCGCCTATCTTTACGCTGGTGCCTTCTTTAGCTGGAGACAACTCAGCTTGCAGTGGATCATCGTCAAAGCTGATACACACTTCTGTGATGCTATTGAACACAATGGCATCATCTACGCGATCGACAAAGCAGATGGTACCATGTATTGCTGGGACGACGCGTGTAAGTTGTTTCCTTCTCATGTTAATGATGATGCCATGAAACTGTTTGAACTTTTTGTGATGATTGTCATATCCCTGTTTGAGTAGAATTTGAGTAGAACTATTGCAATGTATTACAGACGCCATAAATCAACTATATTTGGAATGAGTTAATTCATGTGATTGTGACCATGTCATTACAGCCAATTTGTACCCCTGAATAATCAAATGGTTAGGAATATGTGGATATTCTCCTTATTTTACAGAAATCTATATACTACTGCTAAATATGAGTGTGTATCAACGACCATGTCAGTTTTCTCATTTTCATGACGTAGAAACATGCACCACACTGTTGGTTTCATCTAACGATACATTAGGGAAGTAAATGTGCATATGGAGAACTATATATTTGGAACTAGTGAATTCCTGTAATGCTTACCATGTGTACATACCTATATTCAACCTTCAACAATCAATGGCTAGAATAATATCCTCACAAAAATTTTGCCCACAGAACACGAGTACATAACAATGCATGGTCTGTTAGTTACCTTGAAGAATTTGTTTGTGAGGACAGAACATGATTACATAACATGCATGACATGGTAGTTTCCTATGAAGAATCGATTGTGAGATAACATGAGTATAACCATGCATGGCACTTCTATATTTTCGAACCTAGTATATATTTCCCTGTATTTTCCTCCCAGTTCCAACAGGGACATATCAATGTTGTTTCTTGCATTATCCTACTCATACTCTAAACAATGCTGAACTTACACTAACAATGCCTGTCCTTTTTGATATGATGCAGTGTCCCTATAGTTACTGCCCTTTGTAATCACACCACCTTTGCCAAAAACAGGGAAGCACAACTGGTTCCTCGCTCGATCATATGACAGAAAAAGATTGATGATCATTCAGACACATGAGCCGGAAAAGTTATATTGCAAAAACCCCACTGTATACAAGCACCATGAAATACGTGAGTATCCGGACAGTGGATGTTGCGTCTATGAGCAGGTTACCAGCTTGTTGGGGCCTTCAGGATTTTTTAATTGGAGGCGGGTAAACAGCCTTGGTTCACACTCTCTGTTTCTCGGACTCAATTATCCGATTAACCAGGAGATCACCGTTGGCAAGGACCTTGATGGCAGAGAGGCTCTGTTTGTTACGGAAAAAGGTGTCTATACGACGAGCCCTAGGAGTTCGGGAGCAAACTCCCCTGATTGTCAACGATATAGCCTGTAACCAAAAGAAGGTGAGAATGACAAAGGCATCCGGATTAACTTTGATCCTTGGATGTCTCAATTACGACAGGCAGTGATGTGGTTCAAGCCTTCAGGTTGATAGGTAATTGGGCTGTTGCGTTGAAAGGGTGGAGTACTGGTGTCTCCGGATCATTGGTCACTGAAGCGGGGCTGCAAATTATGATGGTGTTTGATCATCTCTTCGAATGACTTTGTTTTCTTTGCTGCTTGTTCTGGATGGGTAGTTCTTTCTTTTGTTATGCATATTCCTTGTCATTTGGTCATCCTCATCTATGTCACTCTTACTATGTAATAGTTGCCTCTATTTAGAATGTCATTCTCGTCTGGATCAGAAGAGTCTGAGCGCTGCAGATGGGTGCGTTTTGGCGGTGTAGCAAGACTTCTTATGAACTGTCATGTCTTGTTGTTTATGTTAGTAGTAGTCACTAGTTAGTGTTTGAATGTTGTATATATCATTGTTTTTAAGTGTTTATTGTCTCGAACTACTGGTGGGCTAAATGAGGGCATCACCATTCTCCGGTGTTCAGAGTGTATCTCCTTATTTCAGGTTATATAGTTTGACCTTAGTGTCTTTTCGATGATGGACACTTGTTTGGGCTAGTGAGGTGTCGTTGAATATGGGCCGAGTAGTAACACAATGCCAAACAGGTCAATTATGACTCAGGCCGAGCTCTCAAAAGATCCTCAAAAAAGGCCGGGCTCTCCAAAAAAGAAAGAATAAGGACTCTTAGGCCGACATGTGCTTGCGCGCCGAGAGCATATTGGCGCGTGTTCGAAATTCATGCTACCTTTTCATCCCCAATCTCCCGCCCCTCCCCCACCTCCGGAATCTCGATTTCTACTGCAGTTCCCCCAAATCCCCCTCCTGTACTCCCTATACTTAAGCGCACTATCATGTCGCCAGTCAACGTGGATCTCCGAGCCAGAGATCCTGAGGTATGTCTTGCCTTCGGTCGCTGTGTGTTGTCGCTCAACAGTGGCATGGCGGTGCTTGACGACCAGTTTGCCGGCAAAGTGCTGATGGTAACCATGCGGCGACCGGCCTCCCGTCTAGCCGGACGACCTTGTCAAAGCTCTTGGCATTGTGCACGGCATCCAAATAAGTGACTTGCTCATCGAAGTCTGTCCGCCACCGGCTGATTTCTTCATCAGGTTCCGGACAACTTTCGACTGCAGTCGTGTGTTCGAATCTTCTCGGTGTTTGTTCTGCGATGGCGCACTGGTGAGCTTTGATCGGTGGCACCCAGGATGGGGCTCGGTGCCCTCTGAGCTTGAGTTTTTAACAAAGCTTACCTTCCACGGCATGCCTCGACGTGGTTGGAATAGCGAGTCCATGAATGAGCTTATCAACGACCTTGGAGGTGAGCTCGTAAGTATGTTTGTTCCTCCAGATAGCTGGGCTCTGACGGTTATGGCATGGATGAAGAAACCGCCCACCATACCGAACGTAATTGGTGTTGAGATACCGGTGCAGGAACTGGGGTTGTACTATTCGTTGCCACCAAGGCCGCCATGGAGCACGTTAGGGATGTACCTGTATCGAGTGTTCGTGCATGTCAAAGAAGTGGTCAATCCATCATTCGAAGTCCTGCCGCCGCCACTAGTGCCAGGGTCCATCGATAATGTTCATTACAAGAGTCAACGTCAGACTTTCCCCATGTTCCTCGGAACGATGGATGGCACAGGGCCTACTCCAATGCGCGGCGGAGGCCACTGCTTCTTTGTGAGAAGAGGCAGGGCTGGCTGCCTGGATGTGCTCTAATTTGAGGTAACAACTGAATCTTGTCAGATACTAGTTAAATCCGAGCTATGGGTGTGAAGCACTAATGTGCCAGTACATTTTTTTGTGACCTGTTCTAATTTTTTACCTGAACTTTTTTTAGAAAGGGTTGTACGTCAACTTAATGTGCTAGCAGAACTTATTGTGTTGTCTATCTGTTTTCTTTGCACATCATTCAAGATATTTCCCCATCATTGATAAAGACGATGAACCATTATGTACGAGTTCGTTGGTTTCAACATAGCCCTACCCGTAGCGATGCACTGCTTCCATCCTGATTGTGCCGCCTGCGTGAAATTTTTGTATGCAAGTTCAGTGTGCTATGATGTTCTATATGATTGTGTCAACTATATAAGTTTTTACTGAGCATCAGCAATGCATATGGTTGAAAGATGTATTTATGAGCATTGACCGATGGGTCTGTCTCTCTCTCTCTCTCTCACACACACACGCACACGCACACACGCACAAGTGGGACCCGTTCAATTATTTGTTTGCTCGTGACAACTTTTAATTAGGTTCCACTGTAATCTAACTTTTTTCTTAAGTTATTAATTGAGCTCAATGACTTCAAAAGGTTGTACAAAAGCCTTGTTTGGGCCTTTTCGGCATCGCTGAATGTGGGCTGAGTAGCCATGTTAGGTTGTACTGTACTACATGCCTTTTTTTCAACATCAGCAATGCAACTAGGCCGACAGTTGTACACAATATCCGGGTCAACTTGTTATTCTCCGCCCGCTGGGCTGCAAACTTTCCTAGGAGGTATGCATTAGGCTTAACAAGAAAACGGACTTTAAGAAATAATAAATGGGATGTAATTATAATAACTGGGCAGTAACTATAAAAAATGCACCAAATGTGTAATTAGTTTAAAAATATATTATTATTGGAATTTGAAAATTTTAATTTCATTACTTGATGTGCACGCAATATTTCGTTGGATTTTAATGTAATACAACTTTATTTTGAAATTATATTTAATCCGACTAGAAATTTTGGATAAAAATATTTCGTATCCCATAAAAATGTGGGAAATTTTTTTGAATTCTCTTTTGAGTGGTTGGTTGAAATTATTAATCTTTTTTTGACGAATGGTTGAAATTATTAGTTGTTGTCCTAGCTAGAAAATGGGCTGTACTTTTAACGAACTCTAAATGGGTTGTAGTAAATTCCATTAGAATTAAAAAATGGGTTATACATTCTTACAAATCGCAAATGGGCTATATGTTCTCTACCACACACTTGTGGGCCTTCTAAGTTGACGTGTCCCCTAAAAAAACTAAGTTGACGCATATGCAAGGCTTTGTCAACAACACACGGTTCTGGTAGCTGTGCCTGTTGGATGTCCATCCAACGGATGTCGTGCTACTTCTTCAATCTCGGATATTCTTGCTTCAGCCGCCCAAAAAATGATTCCTCCCCCTGACATCTGGGGCACACCGTTTCGGAGGCTGACCTGTGGGCCTACTAAGTTGACGCGTACCATGGGCTTTGTCAACTTAGGCAATATAAACGATTCTAGCTGTAGTGACCGGACGATGTCCATCCAACGGCCGTAGTGCTTCTTCAACCTCCGGTCTTCTTGCTCCAGCCGCCCAAAGTAGCGCCGGTCGTGCCGCGTGCTCCTGCCTCCCATGGCCAACTGTGATGCACAGAGGCCTCACCGCCCCCTACTACTCCCACCGCTGGCCAGGCCATCCGTCTACTTACCCACACCCCCTGTTATTCTATGGGATGGCAGACTCACACCGCAGCGAATGAGTGAACCCTCATACTCCTCTACGCGTGGGCATCCACTGCCGCATCTTCCCCGGCTCCACATCATCCCCTTCCTAGGCCTCGCCGTCGTCTGCCATCCCGGTGCTCTCAGCACGGCGTGGTCAACATGGTCAAGGAACGACTTCCATCGGACGTGGACTATACATGGAGAGGCTGACAGCTGGGTCCATGGCCGCAGCAAGGAAGAGCCTCCTAATTACGTGGAAAATAATGATTCCTCCACCTGACAGCAGGGACCCACCAGACGAGCAACAGTATTTCAAGAAAAAAAATGTTTCCCCACTGACTGTTGGGACCTACCAGCTACATCTTCGCACGCAGGGAAGTGCGTCCAGGCAAAAAAAAAACAGATTCGCCCCCCTGACTGCTGGGACCCACCAGCTACATCTTCGCACGCAAGGAAGTGCCTGACAGTCAGGACCCACCTAGTCGAAGCATACACAGCGTTGTCATTCTGGTCGCGAACATGTACATACATACTGGTCGATGTAGAGGCGCGCTGATAACCCACAAGTATAGGGGATAAATTGTAGCCTCTTTCGATAAGTAAGAGTGTCGAACCCAACTAGGAGCTAAAGGTAGAAGAAATATTCCCTCAAGTTCTATCGACCACCGATACAATTCTACGCATGCTTAACGTTCGCTTTACCTAGAACAAGTATGAAACTAGAAGTACTTTGTAGGTGTTTTTGGATAGGTTTGCAAGATAATAAAGAGCGTGTAAATAAAAAGTAGGGGCTGTTTAGATAAAGAAACAATAAATTTAGTGTACTGAGTGTGGAAAAGTGTTGGTAGGAGTTGCGAAATTGTCCCTAAGCAATTGACTACGTTACAAGACCGATAGCAAGTTTTACGTGGGAGAGGCCACTGCTAGCATGTCATCTCTGGCTTGGAATTCTATGCACTTATGATTGGAACTATTAGCAAGCATCCGCAACTACTAATGATCATTAAGGTGAAACCCAACCATAGCATTAAGATATATTGGTCCCCCTTCAATCCCATATGCATCAATTTCTATGCTAGATCAAAGCTTCTGTCACTCTTGCCCTCCAATACATAGTCCTATCAACATACAATTAACCCTATGGTGTGATCCACGTGCGCGCTCATATGATGGGCACCAAAGGATAGCAACATAACCACAAGCAAATTAAACCAATCATAGCAATTCACCAATTACCGATAGGACAACGAAAATCTACTCAGACATCATATGATGGCAACACATCACTGGATAATAATATAAAGCATAAAGCACCATGTTCAAGTAGAGGGTCCAGAGGGTTGCGGGAGAGTGGACCGCTGTAGATAGATGGGGGAAGGTGATGAAGATGTTGGTGAAGATGACAGAAGTGTTGGTGTAGATCGCCGTCACACGATAATGGCCCCGGCGGCGTTCCGGCACCACCGGGAGAGAAGGGGAGAGAGCCCCCCTTCTTCTTCTTCTTCCTTGACCTTCTCCCTAGATGGGAGAAGTGTTTCCCCTCTGGTCCATGGCCTCCATGGCGGCAGAGGGGCGAAAGCCCCTCCGAGATTGGATCTGTCTCTTTTGTCTCTCTCTGTTTCTGCTTTTTTTGATTTTGCCCTTTCACTGTTTCTTAAATTCCTGGATATCCGTAACTGTGATTGGGCTGAATTTTGGACATGATTTTTATCCGGGTATTAGCTTTCTTGCGGCGAAAGAAGGCACCAACCGCCTTACAGGGTGGCCACGAGGGCACAGGGCGCGCCTGACCCCCTGGGGCGCGCCCCCTGCCTCGTAGCCCCCTCGGGCATCGTCTCGCGTTGATTCTTCTTCCCAAAAATCACATATATTCCAAGAAAAATCTCCATCATTTTTTATCCCATTTGTACTCCGTTTGATATGGATTTTCTGCGAAACAAAAAACATGCAACAAACAGGAACTGGCACTGGGCACTAGATCAATATGTTAGTCCAAAAAATAGTATAAAAAGTTGCCAAAAGTATATGAAAGTTGTATAATATTGGCATGGAACAATCAAAAATTATAGATATGACGGAGACGTATCAGCATCCCCAAGCTTAATTCCTGCTCGACCTCGAGTAGGTAAATGATAAAAAAGATAATTTTTGATGTGGAATGCTACCTAGCATAATCTTGATCATGTAATCTAATCATGGCAAGAATATTAAGACACGAGTGATTCAAAGCAATAGTCTATCATTTGACATTAAGACAATAATACTTCAAGCATACTAATAAAGCAATCATGTCTTTTCAAAATAACATGTCCAAAGAAAGTTATCCCTACAAAATCATATGGTCTGGCTATGCTCCATCTTCACCACACAAAGCATTCAAATCATGCACAACCCCGATGACAAGCCAAGAAATTGTTTCATACTTTTTGTGTTCTCAAACCTTTTCAACTTTCACGCAATACATGAGCGTGAGCCATGGATATATCACTATAGGTGGAATAGAATATGATGGTGGAGGTTGTGTGTAGAAGACAAAAAGGAAGAAAGTCTCATATCAACGCGGCTAATCAACGGGCTATGGAGAAGCCCATCAATTGATGTCAATGCGAGGAGTAGGGATTGCCATGCAATGGATGCACTAGAGCTATGAGTGTATGAAAGCTCAAACTGAAACTAAGTGGGTGTGCATACAAGTTGCTTGCTCATGCAGACCTAGGGCATTTGAGGAAGCCCATCGCTGGAACATACAAGCCAAGTTCTATAATGAAAATTCCCACTAGTATATGAAAGTGATAACTCAAGAGACTCTCTCTATATGAAGAACATGGTGCTACTCTGAAGCACAAGTGTGGTAAAAGGATAGTAACATTGTCCCTTCTCTATTTTCCCTCATTTTTTGTAGGCTTCTTTGGCCTCTCTCTCTTTTTTGGGGGCTTCTTTGGCCACTTTTATTTTGATAACGTCACATGGGACAATGTTCTAATAATGATGATCATCACACTTTTATTTACTTACAACTCAATATTACAACTCGATACTAGAACAAAATATGACTATATATGAATGCCTCCGGTAGTGTACCGGGATGTGGAATGATCTAGCGTAGCAATGCCATCAAAAAATGGACAAGCCATGAAAACATCATGCTAGCTATCTTACGATCATGCAATGCAATATGACAATGATGCTCAAGTCATGTATATGAAGATGATGGAAGTTGCATGGCAATATATGTTGGAATGGCTATGGAAATGCCATGATAGGTAGGTATGGTGGCTGTTTTGAGGAAGATATAAGGAGGCTTATGCGTGATAGAGTGTATCGTATCATGGGGTTTGGATGCACCGACGAAGTTTGCACTGACTCTCAAGGTGAGAAAGGGCAATGCACGGTACCGAAGAGGCTAGCAATGATGGAAGGGTGAGAGTGCGTATAATCCATGGACTCAACATTAGTCATAAAGAACTGACATACTTATTGCAAAAATCTATTAGTCATCAAAACAAATTACTACGTGCAGGATCCTAGGGGGATAGATTGGTAGTAAAATAACATCGCTCTCCCCGACCGCCACTCATAAGGAAGACAATCAATAAATACCTCATGCTCCAACTTCGTTACATAACAGTTCACCATACGTGCATGCTACGGGAATCACAAACTTCAACACAAGTATTTATACAATCCACAATTACTCACTAGCATGACTCTAATATCACCATCTTTATATCGCAAAACTATTGCAAGGAATCAAACATATCATATTCAGTGATCTACAAGTTTTATGTAGGATTTTATGACTAACCATGTGAATGACCAATTCCTGTCATCTATCTAAATAGATATAAGTGTAGCAAGAGAGTTTAATTGTTTCTACAAAATATATGCCCACGCTCTAACAAATATAAGTGAAGAAAAAGAGCATTCTACAAATGGCGGTTTTCTATGTGAAGAGAAACATGCAATCCAAACTTCAAATGATACAAGTGAAGCACATGAAGCATTCTATAAAGCCATACTCAAAAGATATAAGTGAAATGCAATGAGAATTCTATAAATAAACCATGGAATATCTCATACCAGCATGGTGCACATAAGAAAAATGAAAACTAAATGCAAAAGACGCTCCAAGATTTACGCATATCATGTGACGAATAAAAACATAGCTCCAATTAAAATTACCGATGATTGTTAGAAGAAAGAGGGGATGCCTTCCGAGGCATCCCCAAGCTTGGTTGCTTGGGAGTCCTTGAATATTTCCTTGGGGTGCCTCGGGCATCACCAATCTTAGGCTCGTTCCACTCCTTATTCCTTCATCCATCGTGATCTCTCCCAAAACTTGAAAACTTCAATCACACAAAACTCAACAGAAAACTCTGTAAGATCCGTTAGTATAATAAAGCAAATCACTACTCTAAGTATTGTTGCAAACCAATTCATATTTTGTTTTTGCATTGTAGCTACTGTAATCCACTGATAGAAATTGATAGTTTCATCAAAACAAGCAAACTATGCATCAAAAACAGAATCTGTCTTAAACAGGACAGTCTGTAGTAATCTGAACATTCACCATACTTCTGTTACTCCAAAAATTCCGAAAAAATTAGAAACAATAATTTGTTTTATATAAAGATAGTGCAAAAAGTTTCAGACCCGTTTGACATTCCAGTAAAAAACGTAAAATCGCGCACTACAGCTAAAGTTTCTATCTTGCACCGCACAAACCAACAAGTAAAGTAAACATCCTAAAGGCAAACCTTGGCACATTATTTATTACACTTTATAAAAGCACACAACAGAAATAAATGACTCTCTAAAACTTCCGGGTTGTCTCCGTGGTAGCGTTTTCTTTAAAGCCATTAAGCTAGGCATATAGTGCTCAAGTAATGGATCCACCCGGATCCCAAGGTATATCAAAGCCAATTTTAATTAACAATGATTTGTGATTTAGTAGTGAGCACAAAGTAACATATATCATGCAACAACGAAGTCTAACTCTCTTCCTATGCATCGACATGTCATAAAAGAAAAATTCGTGCACACACAGTAAAGGCCAATGCATAGTATAAACAGTTTCTTGCAATTTTATCATATTGGAAACATGAAGAGGTGGAGATGTAGTTCCTCTCTCATAATAATTGCAAGTAGGAGAAGCAAGAACATGCATATTATATCTATCAAAATCATCATGTGTAGTAGTAAAACGCAACCCATCAATATAATCCTTAATAAAGGCAAACTTCTCCGATATAGTGTAGTCGGGAGAATTAGAAAATATAATAGGACTATCATGCGTGGGTGCAATAGCAACAATTTCATGTTTAACATAAGGAACTATAGCAAGTTCATCACCATAAGCATAATTCATATTGGCATCTTGGCCACAAACATAGTAAGAATCATCAAAAAGGGATATTTCAAAAGGATCAACGGGATCATAACAATCATCATAGCAATCATCCTTCGGTAAGCACGAAGGGAAATTAAACAATATACGAGTTGAAGAGTTACTCTCATTAGAAGGTGGGCACGGGTAGCTAATCCGCTCTTCCTCCTTTTTTTCTTCGCTCTCATCATCACCTTTTTCATCCAATGAGCCCACAATTTCATCAATTCCTTCTTCCATAGTCTCCTGCAAAATATTAGTCTCCTCTTGGACAGCAGAGGAGTCCTCAATATATGGTTTAACATAGGCATTAGAAGCATAATTATCCTAACAATATTTAAGTATGGCAAAATTTTCATATTTATAAAGAGTAGCATCGTACTTTCCAATCAAAGAAGCAATTTCATAAGTACCCTTAAAAGCAACAAATTCTTAAATTTGTTGAACATCATAATAATTATAAACACCCTTAGCATATGAAGATACGATTCCATTATCACTAAACTCACATTGGTAGGGAAGGTGTTTCTTAGGGTCTTCGGAACAACAAGTAAAATCATGTATTTCACATAAATTCCAAGCATATCATTGCAAACGATGAATTTGATCCAGTAAAAGTTTCCCTTTTTCAGATATGCGGTGTCGCACTAACAAGCATGCTCATCTAAAGATTTGCCCTCCACTAAGCTAGTTGGGGTTTCAGCACGAGCACATAGGGATCGAAGATGATCCAAGTAAAAAGCTTCAGGAGTGTGATAGATTTTGAGTGGTTCTTCAACCATTGGTTCAGTAGGTAACACTATTTTTTTTTGGTATTTTGCATTTCCTACCCATAACTAAAGATAGAAAACAAGAGCACAAAATAAAAACTACTTAGTGATAAAGCAAACAAGCACACACGAGAATATTCACCCCACGCTATAACTCCCCGGCAACGGCGCCAGAAAAAGGTCTTGATAACCCACAAGTATAGGGGATCAATTGTAGCCTCTTTTGATAAGTAAGAGTGTCGAACCCAACGAGGAGCTAAAGATAGAACAAATATTCCCTCAAGTTCTATCGACCACCGATACAACTCTACGCACGCTTAACGCCCGCTTTACCAAGAACAAGTATGAAACTAGAGGTACTTTGTAGGTGTTTTTGGATAGGTTTGCAAGATAATAAAGAGCATGTAAATAAAAAGTAGGGGCTGTTTAGATAAAGAAGCAATAAAGTTAGTATAGGGAGTGTGGAAAAGTGGTGGTAGGAGTTGTGAAATTGTCCCTAAGCAATTGACTATGTTACTAGACTGATAGCAAGTTTTATGTGGGAGAGCCACTGCTAGCATGTCGTCCCTGACTTGGAATTCAACTATTGGCAAGCATCTGCAACTACTAACTTTCATTAAGGTAAAACCCAACCATAGCATTAAGATATATTGGTCCCCCTTCAATCCCGTATGCATCAATTTCAATGCTAGGTTGAAGCTTCTGTCACTCTTGCCCTCCAATACATAGTCCTATCAACATACAACTAACCATATGGTGTGATCCACGCGCACGCTCATATGATGGGCACCAAAGGACAGCAACATAACCACAAGCAAATTAAACCAATCATAGCAATTCACCCATTACCGATAGGACAATGAAAATCTACTCAGACATCATAGGATGGCAAGACATCATTGGATAATAATATGAAGCATAAAGAACCATGTTCAAGTAGAGGGTACAGCGGGTTGCGGGAGAGTGGACCGCTGTAGATATATGGGGGAAGGTTCTGAAGATGTTGGTGAAGATGACAGAGGTGTTGGTGTAGATCGCCGTCACACGATGATGGCCCCGGCGGTGTTCCGCAACCACCGGGAGAGAGGGGAAGAGAGCCCCCCTTCTTCTTCTTCTTCCTTGACCTTCTCCCTAGATGGGAGAAGGGTTTCCCCTCTAGTCCATGGCCTCCATGGTGGCAGAAGGGCGAGAGCCCGTCTGAGATTGGATATGTCTCTCTGTCTCTCTCTGTTTCTGCGCTTCTGATTCTCCCTTTCACCGTTTCTTAAATTCCCGGAGATCCGTAACTCCGATTGGGCTGAATTTTGGAAACGATTTTTATCTGGATATTAGCTTTCTTGCGGCGAAAGAAGGGCACCAACCGCCTTACGAGGTGGCTAGGAGGGCCCAGGGAGCGCCTGACCCCCTGGGCGCTCACCCCTGCCTCGTGGCCCCCTCGGACATCATCTCGCGTTGATTCTTCTTCCCCAAAACCACATATATTCCAAAAAAAGCTCCATAAGTTTTTATCCCATTTGGGCTCCGTTTGATATGGATTTTCTATGAAACAAAAAACATGCAAAAAATAGGACCTTGCACTGGGCACTGGATCAATATGTTAGTCCCAACAATAGTATAAAAAGTTGCCAAAAGTATATGAAAGTTGTATAATATTGGCATGGAACAATATAAAATTATAGATACGACGGAGACATATCACGCGCACGTGTCGTAGTAGAGGCGCGCACGTAGCATGTACACGTATGTACAACGGCCAATGTGGAAGAAAGAAAATACGGCCATGCACGTACATACGGGCGGGGTCTCGAACGCCTACTCGCGCATACGTACGGTCAGGGCTCGTGCACATGGCTGGGTCAGAATAGAGAAACAGCGTCGTCGTTGCCCGCAAAAAAAACACCGTTGTTGTCGTGTTCATGGGGAGGCAACGGAATGCGTCGTGTTCATCGAGAGGAAACGGAATGTGTGGGAGCCACCGGCTTGGACGGGACAGCTGATGGAAACGAGGCCTGGCGTACCGCAGAACGGAGGAAATGGCCTTGTGTTCGACTGGCCATGTTCAAAACGGGATCCTGTTCTTCGGGAGGGGTCTGGCGTACCACAAAACGGAGGAAGCGGAACTACTATGGTCGAAACGGGGCCCTGTTGATCGGGAGGGGTGTGGCATACCGAAAAACGGAGGAAACGGACTTGTGTTGGAGCGCTCACTACAAAAAAAAGACACATCCGTGACATTTTGGGCCGAACGAATTTTTTTCTGTCATACTTATGACACTTCTATGACGATAATTGTGACAAAACCCGGTATCATCATAGATGTGGTGGGATCCTACTTCTATGACAAAAAATCATGATAGAAAATGGGCATTTCGTCCTAGGCGGGCTGGAGATGCAGATGCATGACATTATTTGGGCCGTCCATGACGGAAAAAACCGTGGTAGATGCGAGGGCGAGGAAAATATCGGGGTGTTCCCGGTTACGGTGGGTGGTCGGGGCCGAGCGATGCATGGAGGTTTGCGCATTTCTCTCATACATGCATGTGCATGGGTGTGAGGCGTTGGGCTCTAACTGAACCCGAACGATTGCACTGCAGGCTACGCGTTACTGAACCTAAGTGGTTGATCGATGGCTGTTAACTGAACCCGATCGAGTGATTCCTTCGCTACTGTGGCTAACTGAAGCCAATCGATGCTGCCTCTAGATGAACAGTGAGCGTTGCTGGGGGGGGGGGTTCGGATGAACAGTTCCCAGTGGAGGTGGATGAACAGGACCCTGTGGTGTTGCCTCTGGATGAACAGGACCCCAATCGATAGAGCTGGTTGGGGCTGGATGAACAGGACCCCGTGGAGGGATGGATGAACAGGACCACCCCGTGGAGGGCTGGATGAACAGTAGATGGTGGAGGGCTGGATGAAGAGTGGCCCGTGGAGGGCTGGTTGAACAGGAGCCCGTGGAGAGGGCTGGTTGAACAGTAGCCGGTGGAGTAGCGCGCGGTGGAGGCTGGATGAATGCTACCTCTTGAGCTTGCGTTGGATTCCCCCGAAGAGGAAGGGATGATGCAACAGAGTAGCGTAAGTATTTCCCTCAGTTTTTGAGAACCAAGGTATCAATCTAGTAGGAGGCCACACTCAAGTCCCTCATACCTGCACAAAACGATAGCTACTCGCAACATACGCGATTAGGGGTTGTCAATCCCTTCACAGTCACTTACGAGAGTGAGATCTGATAGATATAATATTTTTGGTATTTTTGGTATAGAGATGCAAAGTTAAAAGTAAAGCGAAAGTAAAAAGCAAAGCAAGATTAAAGTGATGGAGATCGATATGATGAGAATAGACCCGGGGGCCATAGGTTTCACTAGTGGCTTCTCTCAAGAGCATAAGTATTCTACGGTGGGTGAACAAATTACTGTTGAGCAATTCACAGAATTGAGCATAGTTATGAGAATATCTAGGCATGATCGTGTATATAGGCATCACATCCGTGACAAGTAGACCGAAATGATTCTGCATCTACTACTATTACTCCACTCATCGACCGCTATCCAGCATGCATCTAGAGTATTAAGTTAAAAACAGAGTAACACTTTAAGCAAGATGAAATGATGTAGAGAGATAAATTCATGCAATATGAAATAAACCCCATCTTGTTATCCTCAATGGCAACGATGCAATACGTGCCTTGCTGCCCCTTCTGTCACTGGGAAATGACACCGCAAGATCGAACCCAAAGCTAAGCACTTCTCCCATGGAAAGAACTACCAATCTAGTTGGCCAAACCAAACAGATAATTCGAGGGGACTTGCAAAGATAACCAATCATACATAAAATAATTCAGAGAAGATTCAAATATTATTCATAGATAGACTTGATCATAAACCCACAATTCATCGGTCTCAACAAACACACCGCAAAAAGAAGATTACATCAAATACATCTCCACGAGAGAGGGGGAGTACTTTGTATTGAGATCCGAAAAGAGAGAAGAAGCCATCTAGCTGCTAACTATGGACCCGAAGGTCTGAGGTAAACTACTCACACTTCATCGGAGAGGCTATGGCGATGTAGAAGCCCTCCATGATGACGACCCTCTCCGGCGGAGCTCCGGAACAGGCCCCAAGATGGGATCCCGTGGATACAGAAAGTTGCGGCGGTGGAATTAGGTTTTTGGCTCCAGTTCTGATCGTTTGGGGGTACGTATGTATATATAGGAGGAAGAAGTACGTTGGTGGAGCTCCGAGGGGCCCACGAGGCAGGGGGCGTGCCCTAGGGGGGGGGCGCCCCCACCCTCGTGACCACCTCTTTGATGCCTTGGCGTAGGGTCCAAGTCTCCTGGATCACGTTCGTGAGAATATCACGTTCCCGAAGGTTTTATTCCATTTGGACTCCGTTTGATATTCCGTTTCTTCGAAACACTAAAATAGGCAAAAACAGTAATTCTGGGATGGGGCTCCGGTTAATAGGTTAGTCCCAAAAATAATATAAAAGTGGAAAATAAAGCCTAATATAGTCCAAAACAGTAGATAATATAGCATGGAGCAATCAAAAATTATAGATACGTTGGAGATGTATCAGGCATCCCCAAGCTTAATTCCTACTCGTCCTCGAGTAGGTAAATGATAAAAAGAGAATTTTGGATGCAGAGTGCTACTTGGCATAATTTCAATGTAAATCTTCTTAATTATGATATGAATATTCAGATTCGAAAGATTCAACACAAAAGTTTATATTGACATAAAAATAATAATACTTCAAGCATACCAACAAAGCAATTATGTCTTCTCAAAATAACATGGCCAAAGAAAGTTATCCCTACAAAATCATATAGTCTGGCTATGCCTTATCTTCACCACAGAAAGTATTTGAATCATGCACAACCCCGATGACAAGCCAAGCAATTCTTTCATACTCTAACTTTTTCAAAACTTTTTCAATCTTCACGCAAGACATGAGCATGAGCCATGGATATAGCACTATAGGTGGAATAGAATGGTGGTTGTGGAGAAGACAAAAAGGAGAAGATAGTCTCACATCAACTAGGCGTATCAACGGGCTATGGAGATGCCCATCAATAGATATCAATGTGAGTGAGTAGGGATTGCCATGCAACGGATGCAATAGAGCTATAAGTATATGAAAGCTCAAAGAAAAAGAAACTAAGTGGGTGTGCATCCAACTTGCTTGCTCATGAAGACCTAGGCCAATTTAAGGAAGCCCATCATTGGAATATACAAGCCAAGTTCTATAATGTAAAATTCCCACTAGTATATGAAAGTGATAACATGAGAGACTCTCTACTATGAAGATCATGGTGCTACTTTGAAGCACAAGTGTGGTAAAGGATAGTAACATTGTCCCTTCTCTCTTTTTCTCTCATTTTTTGGGCCTTTTCTCTTTTTTGTGGCCTCTTTTTATTTGGGCTTCTTTGGCCTCTTTTATTTATTTTTCGTCCGGAGTCTCATCCCGACTTGTGGGGGAATCATAGTCTCCATCATTCTTGGGACAATGCTCTAATAATGATGATCATCACACTTTTATTTTTCTTACAACTCAACAATTACAACTAGATACTTAAAACAAAATATGACTCTATATGAATGCCTCCGGCGGTGTACCGGGATAGGCAGTATGACAATGATGAATGTGTCATGAACGGAACGGTAGAAAGTTGCATGGCAATATATCTCGGAATGGCTATGGAAATGCCATAATAGGTAGGTATGGTGGCTGTTTTAAGGAAGGTATATGGTGGGTGTATGATACCGGCGAAAGGTGCGCGGTATTAGAGAGGATAGCAAAGGTGGAAGGGTGAGAGTGCGTATAATCCATGGACTCAAAACATTAGTCATAAAGAACTCATATACTTACTGCAAAAATCTAGAAGTTATCAAAGCAAAGTACTATGCGCATGCTCCTAGGTGGATAGATTGGTAGGAAAAGACCATCGCTCGTCCCCGACCGCCACTCATAAGGAAGACAATCAATAAATAAATCATGCTCCGACTTCATCACATAACGGTTCACCATACGTGCATGCTATGGGAATCACAAACTTTAACACAAGTGTTCTTTAAATTCACAACTACTCAACTAGCATGACTTTAATATTATCACCTCCATATCTCAAAAAATTTATCATGCTTCAATCTTTTCTTAGTATTCAATACACTCAAAAGAAAATTTCACAAATCTTGAAAGCCAAGCATATTATTGTTAAGCAAATTACCATGCTATTAAGAGACTCTCAAAATAATTTAAGTGAAGCATGAGAGATCAATAGTTTCTTTAAAACAAATCCACCACCGTTCTCTAAAATATCTAAGTGAAGCACATAGAGCAAAATTATAACGCTCAAAAGATATAAGTGAAGCACATAGAGCAAAACTACATAGCTCAAAAAGATATAAGTGAAGCACATAGAGTATTCTATCAAATTTTAATTCATGTATGGCTCTATCAAAAGGTGTGTGCAGCAAGGATGATTTTGGCATACTAAAACACAAAGACACAAATAATACAAGACGCTCCAAGCAAAACACATATCATGTTGGTGAATAAAAATATAGCTCCAAGTAAATTACCGATGGAAGTGGACGAAAGAGGGGATGCCTTCCGGGGCATCCCCAAGCTTTGACTTTTTGGTGTCCTTGGATTATCTTGGGGGTGCCATGGGCATCCCCAATCTTAGGCTCTTGCCACTCCTTGTTCCATAATCCATCACAAGAATTCACCCAAAACTTGAAAACATCACAACACAAAACTTAAAGTAGAAAACTCGTGAGCTCCGTTAGCGAAAGAAAACAAAAGACCACATCAAGGTACTGTAATGAACTCATTATTTATTTATATTGGTGTTAAACCTACTCTATTCCAACTTCTCTATGGATTATAAACTATTTTACTAGCCATAGATTCATCAAAATAAGCAAACAACACACAAAAAACAGAATCTGTCAAAAACAGAACAATCTGTAGTAATCTGTAGCTAGCGCAAGATCTGGAACCCCAAAAATTATAAAATAAATTTCTGTAGGTGATGAATTTATCTATTAAGCATCTGCAAAAATTATTAACTAAATGCCACTCTTCAAATAAAAATGACAGCAGTTCTCGTGAGCACTAAAGTTTCTGTTTTTTACAGCAAGTTCGACAAGACTTTCCCCAAGTCTTCCCAACGGTTCTACTTGGCACAAACACTAATTAAGCACAAAAACACAACAAAAACAGAGGCTAAATAATTTATTACTAAACATGAGCAAAAATCAAGGAATAAAAGTAAAATTGGGTTGCCTCCCAACAAGCGCTATCGTTTAACGCCCCTAGCTAGGCATAAAAACGAGGATAGATCTAGGTATTGCCATCTTTGGTAGGCAATCCATAAGCGGCTCTCATGATAGTTTCATATGGAAATTTTATTTTCTTTCTTGGAAAGTGTTCCATGCCCTTTTTTAATGGAAATTGAAATCTAATATTCCCTTCCTTCATATCAATAATCGCACCAACCGTTTCAAGGAAAGGTCTACCAAGAATAATAGGGCAAGAAGGATTGCAATCTATATCAAGAACAATGAAATCTACGGGCACATAATTACTATTTGCAACAGTAAGAACATCATTAATCCTTCCCATAGGTTTCTTAATAGTATAATCCGCAAGATGCAAGTTTAGAGAGCAATCATCAAAATTACGGAAATCTAGCAAATCACATAAAATCTTGGGAATAGTGGAGACACTAGTGCCCAAATCACAGAAAGCATAGAACTCATGATCTTTAATTTTAATTTTAATAGTTGGTTCCCACTCATCATAGATTTTTCTAGGGACAGAAACTTTCAACTCAAGTTTTTCTTCATAAGATTGCATCAAGGCATCAACAATATGTTCGGTGAAGGCTTTCTTTTGACTATAAGCATGTGGAGAATTTAGCATGGATTGCAACAAGGAAATACAATCAATTAAAGAGCCACTTTGATAATTAAATTCCTTGAAATCCAATATAGTGGGTTTAGCAACATCTAGATTTTTATTTCTTTCAATCCCACTTTCATCAATTTCATCATAAAGATCTAAATACTCCAAATTTTTAGAACGCCTTCTAGGTAAAGGAAGATCATATTCAGTTTCATCAAGATTCGTATTGCAAAACAAATATTTAATAGGAGACACATCAATAACTTTTAGATCTTCATCTTGATTTTCATAGGAATTGGAAGAACACGCTTTAATAAAGGCATATTTGGAAGCACGCATCCTAGCGGTTCTTTCCTTGCACTCATCAATGGAAATTCTCATGGCTTTGGGAGACTCATTGATATCATGCTTAGGAGGAATAGGTCTAAGCTTTAAAGAATCAACCTCAAGAGAAATTCTATCAACGTTCCTAGCCAAGTCATCAACTTTAC
This sequence comes from Triticum dicoccoides, assembly GCF_002162155.2. Taxonomy (NCBI): domain Eukaryota; kingdom Viridiplantae; phylum Streptophyta; class Magnoliopsida; order Poales; family Poaceae; genus Triticum; species Triticum dicoccoides. The sequence continues at coordinate 65,830,381 of NC_041380.1, read as the reverse complement.
AAAATTTCTCTTCAAGCAAAGCATTAAAATTCTTTTGTGAATTCATAAACTCTTTAACACTATTCTCAAATTCAGAGGGCATCTTATTATAATTTCCATAAGAGTTGTTGTAGGAATTCCCATAATTATTAGAAGGATTACTAGGATATGGCCTAGGATTAAAATTCCCTCTATAAGCGTTGTTACCAAAATTATTCCTACCAACAAAATTCACATCCATAGATTCATTGTTATTCTCAATCAAAGTAGACAAAGGCATATCATTAGGATTAGAAGAAACACTCTTAGTAGCAAATAATTTCATAAGTTCATCCATCTTTCCACTCAAAACATTGATTTCTTCTATCGCATGCACTTTTTTATTAGAAGATCTTTCAGTATGCCATTGAGAATAATTAACCATAATATTATCTAGGAGTTTAGTAGCATCTCCTAAAGTGATTTCCATAAAAGTGCCTCCCGTGTCCGAATCTAAAAGATTTCTAGAAGCAAAATTCAATCTGGCATAAAATTTTTGTATAATCATCCACAAATTCAAACCATGAGTAGGGCAATTATGTATCATTAATTTCATTCTCTCCCAAGCTTGTGCAACATGTTCATGATCAAGTTGCTTAAAGTTCATAATATCGTTTCTAAGAGAGATGATTTTAGCGGGAGGGAAATACTTAGAGATAAAAGCATCTTTGCACTTGTTCCAAGAATCAATACTATTTTTAGGCAAAGACGAAAACCAAGCTTTAGCACGATCTCTAAGCGAAAAAGGAAATAGCTTCAATTTAACGACATCATTATCGACATCTTTTTTCTGTTGCATATCACATAAATCAACGAAGCTATTCAGATGAGTAGCGACATCTTCACTAGGAAGGCCGGCAAATTGATCTTTCATAACAAGATTCAACAAAGCAGTATTGATTTCACAAGATTCAGTATTGGCAAGAGGAGCAATCAGAGTGCTAAGGAAATCATTATTATTGGTATTGGTGAAGTCACACAATTTGGTAGTACCTTGAGCCATCGTGACAAACAAGCAATCTAACACACGAGCAAACAAAAAGGCAAGCGAGAAAAGAGAGGGAGGATAGAGAGAAAGAGGGCGAATAAAATGACAAGGGTGAAGTGGGGGAGAGGAAAACGAGAGGCAAATGGCAAATAATGTAATGCGAGAGATAGGAATTGTGATGGGTACTTGGTATGTTGACTTTTTGCGTAGACTCCCCGGCAATGGCGACAGAAATCCTTCTTGCCACCTCTTGAGCTTGCGTTGGATTTCCCCGAAGAGGAAGGGATGATGCAGCAGAGTAGCGTAAGTATTTCCCTCAGTTTTTGAGAACCAAGGTATCAATCCAGTAGGAGGCCACGCTCAAGTCCCTCGTACCTGCACAAAACGATAGCTACTCGCACGCAACGCGATTAGGGGTTGTCAATCCCTTCACGGTCACTTACGAGAGTGAGATCTGATAGATATAATATTTTTGGTATTTTTGGTATAGAGATGCTAAGTGAAAAGTAAAGGCAAAGTAAAAAGCAAAGCAAGATTAAAGTGATGGAGATTGATATGATGAGAATAGACCCGGGGCCATAGGTTTCACTAGTGGCTTCTCTCAAGAGCATAAGTATTCTACGGTGGGTGAACAAATTACTGTTGAGCAATTGACAGAATTGAGCATAGTTATGAGAATATCTAGGCATGATCATGTATATAGGCATCACGTCCGTGACAAGTAGACCGAAACAATTCTGCATCTACTACTATTACTCCACTCATCGACCGCTATCCAGCATGCATCTAGAGTATTAAGTTAAAAACAGAGTAACGCTTTAAGCAATATGACATGATGTAGAGAGGTAAATTCATGCAATATGAAATAAACCCCATCTTGTTATCCTCGATGGCAACGATACAATCCGTGCCTTGCTGCCCCTTCTGTCACTGGGAAAGGACACCGCAAGATCAAACCCAAAGCTAAGCACTTCTCCCATGGCAAGAACTACCAATCTAGTTGGCCAAATGAAACGGATAATTCGAAGAGACTTGCAAAGATAACCAATCATACATAAAAGAATTCAGAGAAGATTCAAATATTATTCATAGATAGACTTGATCATAAACCCACAATTCATCGGTCTCAACAAACACACCGCAAAAAGAAGATTACATCGAATAAATCTCCACGAGAGAGGGGGAGAACTTTGTATTGAGATCCAAAAAGAGAGAAGAAGCCATCTAGCTACTAACTATGGACCCGAAGGTCTGAGGTAAACTACTCACACTTCATCGGAGAGGCTATGATGATGTAGAAGCCCTCCGTGATGATGGCCCACTCCGGCGGAGCTCCGAAACAGGCCCCAAGATGGGATCTTGTGGATACGGAAAGTTGTGGCGGTGGAACTAGGTTTTTGGCTCCTGTTCTGATTGTTTGGGGGTACATATGTATATATAGGAGGAAGAAGTACGTCGGTGGAGCTCCGAGGGGCCCACGAGGCAGGGGGCGCGCCCTAGGGGGGGGGCGCCCCCCACCCTCGTGACCGCCTCTATGATGCCTTGGCGTAGGGTCCAAGTCTCCTGGATCACGTTCAGTGAGAAAATCACGTTCCCGAAGGTTTTATTCCGTTTGGACTCCGTTTGATATTCCATTTCTTTGAAACACTGAAATAGGCAAAAAACAGCAATTCTGGGCTGGGCCTCCAGTTAATAGGATAGTCCCAAAAATAATATAAAAGTGGAAAATAAAGCCCAATATAGTCCAAAACAGTAGATAATATAGCATGGAGCAATCAAAAATTATAGATACGTTGGAGACGTATCAATGAACAGGAGCCCGTGGATGAACAGTCACAGGTGGAGGCTGGAGGAGGTTGTTGACACACGAACACCTCACGTGTACCCTCAACGTCGGGGGTGATGCACCGCAGCTCACGTCGAAGGAGACACGACCGACAGCGCGATACGCAAGACAGTCGACGGGCGCTTTTGCAGACCCGAAAACTCCACACCCCGGGAGGGACCCCGTCAGGGAGTGCGGCGGCTATGGGCTGCCCTAGGTCGATTCGCTCGCCCCTATAGCCTCGGAATTCGCAGCTATCAAACACGAAGAACAGCGAAGAACGGGAGAGAAAAACGGTGGAGAGATAAAACGTAGATGAAAAAGTAGTATATTGATTTGTTCGATTGTGTGTTGTTTCAATCGGCCGTCACCCCCAACATTTATAAGAGGCGACTGGACTTCCCGTACAAGCAGAGGATTTATCTAGGCTTTCCTTACAAGAAAATTACATCAATTCACGTTCGAAACCCTAGTCAAATTCGGACTGATTTTATCCGAACTTCCCAAAACTGCTCGGTTTAAACTGGCTGCATCTTGCGGGTCTTTTTTGTGGTGGTAAACCATCTCGGATGAAAACAAACCCAAAAGCAATCTTGACCGTTTCAACGAGACGAACAACTCTCACGTTGAAGGTTTTTTGATCAGAGGTCATCTTGAGGGTTAAATGGGTCACGCAAAACAGGCTATTCTCTCGCGCTACCCATCAGACATGTGTCTGGTGGAGCGCGCCACATCTCACCTCGTGACAGGGCTGCATTCCGATTGCTCTAACTTTTGCATACGAACTCAGATTTGGACGATCTTTATATCAAAATCGATCGTTTCAACGAGACGCACAACTTCCGTGTAGGATATTTCTCCATCCAAGATCATTTAAATTAGCTTCTGAGCCCATCTTCAAATTCTCGTCGGCTTGACTATCACAACCTCCACCCCGGCAGGCCTTCCACCCGGGTAAGCTTTCTGCACCGACAAGGTTTCACCCCGGAAAGGTTTTTACACCGGCAAGGGTTCCTCCCTAGCTCGGCAAGGTTTCTCCCTCGGCAAGATTTCACACCGGGAAGCTTCTCCGCCGGCAAGCTTTCCACGCCGGCAAGCTTTCCACGCCGGCAAGCCCTCACATCGGCAAGGTTTTACCCCGGCAAGGTTTCATTCAGCCGGCAAAGGCCGAATACTTTCTCACTCAGGGCCGGCCCGCGAATTGTTGCCTCTAACTTTTGCATACGAACCTGGATTCGTGACCATGCCAAAATCTGGTGTCAACACATGCCCCCCTGTTTTTCGGCAAAGCTTGTGTGCCGAAAAATAACTTGTATTGTGTTTGTTCTAAGGACGATGTCAACACTCCATCAGCCATTTATTTTCCTCAGGACGATAATCAGGTATCGACCATGTTTGTGCTAAGGGCGATAATCATATATCGGCCACTGCCCACTCAGGCTTCTTGCCACACACTTGGGTGGTATTTCTTCAAGTACTTGCCATTGAGAGCTCGAGGTAACAGTGCCCCTTGTATGGATTCCACCAAATAAGAGTTTCCGGGAACTATTCTTACAATTCTAAAAGGACCTTCCCAACTTGGAGACCACTTCCCGAATTTTCTGTCTCTTGAACCAATCGGGATAATTACTTTCCAGACGAGATCGCCAACTTGAAAATTCTTCAACTTAACTTTATTATTGTAAGACCTTGCTACCCTCAACTTGTCCTTCTCTATGGCCTTCAAAGCAGCCAAACGTTTATCGGCAACCTCATCAATATTGTCCATCATCAAGTTATAAAAGTCTACTGCTAATAAATCATTTTGTTTGGCTATTCTCAAAGCATTCAAATTCACTTCCACCTGTAAAACAACCTCTTGACCGTATACTATCTCATATGGAGTCACCTTCGTAGCACCATGTCTTGAGATCCTATGTTCCCATAAAGCTTCAGACAACAACTCATGCCATCTCCTTGGATTATCCTCAATCTTCTTCTTGATGAGCTTGATTAAAATTTTATTGCTAGACTCAGCTTGTCCATTAGCTTGGGCATAATATGGAGAGGAATTGAGCAATTTTATGTTATAAGATTCGGCAAATTATCTAACTTGGTGTGACATGAAAGAGGAGCCTTGATCTGTAGTCAATGTTGGAGGACTGCCGAATCTATGAATAATGTCCTCGGTTATGAATTTAATCACCTCCATATGTGTCATGTTCTTGAGAGGTACTGCTTCAGACCATTTAGTGAAATAATCGGTTGCCACCAATACGAACCGATGCCCCTTTGAGGAAGACGGATGAATTTGTCCAATAAAGTCTAAATCCCATCCTCTGAAAGGCCACAACTTGATAATGGGATGTAACATAGCAGCAGGAGCCAACTGAATATCACCAAATTTTTTGACAAGCTTCACACCCTTCGTAATATCTGCAGCAATCATTAATCATAGTCGGCCAATAAAATCCAGCACATCGTAGCAACCATTTCATCTTGGGAGCCGATTGATGAGTACCACAAATACCTTCATGGACCTCCCCCATAGAAACTCTCGCTTGGTCCTCGTCCAAGCACTTTAGAAGAACATCATCAACCGTTCGGCGATAGAGATCATCATCTCTCATTGTATACTTGAAAGCCATCCGCCGAACAGCCCTGTCCACCCTTCTACTAGGATCACACAAATAATCAACAATGGGTTTCCTCCAGTCTTGACTTTCTCCTGCATTGAATATTTCATTAGTGGCTGAAACGGTGGGCTCCGGTTCGGCCTCCCCTACGTTGGCAAGACTAGACATTGGCTTTTCAGAAATATGAAACACGCCATGATCAACATGGTAGCCGGATGCCTGTTGTGCCAACTCATTTGCTTTCCAATTGTCGTGTCTAGATATATGAGCAATGCTAAAACAATCCAAAGTAGAAATTATATCTAGACATTTATTAAGATAAACACTAAGTGATTCGTCCAAACACTGAAAGACTTTGGATATTTGCTGCACCACTAGTAATGAATCACCATAAGCCTCAATATGTGTAACACCTATAGCAAGCAACATCTCTAAACCGAATAACAATGCTTCATATTCGGCTTGATTATTTGTGCAAAAATATTCTAAGCGACATGAGGCTTCAAAAACAGCACCATGAGGAGACATGTAAACAATACCAACACCTTGGCCATTGCTACAAACTGAACCATCAAAATATAATCTCCACAGTACTAACGAGACAAGGTTTATATCAATGTCATACTTCTCATCAATCCGATGTTCAACAATAAATTTAGCAACGATTTGGCCTTTCATGGATTTTAGAGATTCATAAGCCAAATCATATTCAATCAAAGCATAAGCCCACTTGCCAATTCTACCACTAAGAATTGGCCTATGCAACATGTATTTAATGACATCGGTTTGACAAGCTACTATACAAGCACTCGGCACTAAATAATGTCTCAATTTTGTGCAAGCATAATATAAGCATAGACATAGTTTCTCAATAAATGTATACCTTGTCTCGGCGTCCAATAAGTGCCTGCTCAAATATGTAATAGCATGCTCTTTTCTTTCGGTTTCTTGAGTCAAAACAGCACCAATAACTCCTTCCTCTGCTGCAATGTAAAGCCTGAAGGGTTCCCTATGCTTGGGTGCTTTCATCACCGGAGGAGTGCACAAATAATTCTTGATCATATCAAATGCTTCTTGCTGTTTTGCCCCCCAAGTGAAATCAACATCATTCTTTAACCGAAGGATAGGAGTAAACGCATCAACCTTCCCTGACAGATTAGCTATGAACCTCCTCAAGTAATTGACCTTGCCAAGGAACTTTTGCATATCTCTCTTGCATGTTGGAGCTTCCACTTTCTGTATGGCCTCTATCTTTTTGGGATCAATCTCTATGCCATCTTCATGAATAATGAAGCCCAAAAACTTACCAGCTGACACACCGAATGCACACTTCAAAGGATTCATCTTTAGTCCATAGTTTTTCATTCTTTCAAAAGCTAAACACAAATCGGCCAAGTGAGATTCAAAAGCGTCCGATTTGACAACAATATCATCAATATAGACTTCAAGTATGACACCGAGTAAATCATGAAAAATCAAATTCATAGCCCTTTGATATGTGGCCCCAGCATTTTTTAATCCGAATGTCATCATTGTCCACTCGAATAAACCAAGAAAACCAGGGCAATGAAAAGCTGTTTTGGACATGTCCTCTTCGGCCATAAAAATTTGATTGTATCCGGCATTACCATCTAGAAAGCTAATAACTTTATGTCCAGAAGCATCATTAATAAGCATATCGGCTATTGGCATGGGATACTCATCTTTGGGTGTAGCCATATTCAGATCTCTGAAGTCAATGCACACCCTCAACTTGCCGGATCCTTTCTTTTCTACTGGGACAATGTTAGAAATCCACTCGGCATACCTGCAAGGTCTAATAAAATTAGCTTTAAGCAAATGACCGATCTCTTCCTTGATCCGTTCATATGTTTTTGGATTAAAATTTCTGTCCGATTGTTTATATGGTCTAAAACCGGCCTTTATAGGTAACCGATGCTCCACTAGCTCTCGGCTTAAACCTGACATCTCATGATATTCCCACACAAAGCAACAGACATATTCTTTCAACAGCTCGATCAACTTAGCTTTATGATTGTCTCTTAAATTTGCATTTACAAATGTCGGCCTAGGAGTTGAAACATCTCCTATATCTATCTCTTCTAATGGATCGGCCGATGTAAAACCTTGTCCTAATTTATCCATATCATCTAACTCTTCTATGGACTCATACATATCGTTCTCATTGGACCGATATTCTACAAGTCGCTTTTGTAACCACTCTGAGTTAGGATCCATTTAAACATATCATACCTCTGAGCCAATTGCATTCAGTCGGCTTTAAAGAGACGGGCATGAAATCATTCTTGGTTGAGCTGAGAAAATCGAATTCCAACAAGTCATGTCCCGTCAAGCAAGTAGGATTTGGGTGTTGCCAATCCACCGATGCCTCGGCCAAAGCAACAGAGGCCAAGTTATCCGCATGAATGACTTCCACTTCATCATCAACCCACTGGATCAAAACTAGTGCATAGTGGATGGCACGCACTGGTTTGCATGAACCCAATCACGGCCTAGTATGACATTGTAGTTACCTTGCAGCTTAGTGACAAAGAATGCTATAGCCAAAGTTTTACTTCCCACCATGAGCTCCACATACATCACACCTTCGGCTTCAGTTTTCTCTTTGCATTCAAATCCATTGAGCACCATGTTGGTCTTTATCAACTCTTCATGATGCAGCCCCAATTTTTTGAAGACCGAATACGGCATAAGATTCACCACAGCACCACCATCAACAAGCATCCGAGTGAGCGGTGATCCATTGATATGACCTCTGAGATACAACGGTTTCAGATGTGTTACTGGGTCTTTTGGCTTCTCGAATATTGCATTTTTAGGGCCAAAATCCAGCTGGGCCACATCCCCTTCCTCATCTACAGCTCGAAACTCAGCAGGTAAGTAATACACCATATTGATATCCATACCTTCATGAACCGGCGTAGACTCATAGTCCAACATATCATCCTCTTCTTCAAGTGCATCCACCGATTCTGAAATTTGTCCAAGTGAAGGAGAAGTAAGAAGTGTCGCAGACGATGTAATAGCTGTCGCATCGTCCTCCTTTGGTGGCGCAGGTGCTGCTGTGATAGGTGTAGAAGCGGCTGCATCTTGTATTTGTTTAGGCCTCCACACTTGTTTTGTAGGCACCATGGGCCGAGTGTCATTGAACAACTTATCCCTTTGCTTCTCGGCTTCTTGTTCTGCCATCTCTTGACTCCTTAACCTCTATAGTTTCCTCTTTTGTGTCTTTGTTAGCCCTGGAGGACACCACTTTGGCTGAGTGTATTTAGGATCTCTTGTTTTTACCTGGCTGGTGCTTGCCTCATGGTCATTAGCCGAGTGCTTTGGCGCGATAGCAAGTATCGGCTTAGTCGGATTGCTATGCACAATTGGCTGCTGTACGACGAATGTTTCGGTGCCCAAGATAAGTGAGTCGGCATCGGGTTTTTTCTTGCCTTTGCTTGACTCGACCGTTACAGCACTTGGCGACTTAACACGCCATTCTTGCTTGCCAACCCTTTTTGATTATCTTGCACTGGCCGATTGACACTATTTTTCAAACGGCCTCATGTGGGATAAGAAAGTCTCTCACAAGCGGGCCTCCTTTGTTCTTCCCAACCCGGATGAAAAGCATAAGGGGCCATTGGGGGCTGCCACCATCCTCCATTGAAGTCTCCCATGTAATATGGTACATAGGGGAGAGACGGTACCCATGGTCCCGGCGCCCACGACCCATATGGCCTTGCATGATGCTGAAATTCTTCCCGAGGAGGTGACCTTGAGCGCTTCAAATTTGGTGACCAGTTAGAGCTAGAACCGACTGCGTGATTGGCATACATGGACATCAACATATCAAAAGTTGGCTTGATTTTCTTGCGCTGCACTTTAGCTTCATTCGTATTCCACTTGCCAACTTCTGGACTTTTGGGCTTGACAAATTTAACATGAGTATTTTCTTGCGCTTGCGGTTGCCCCCGAGTGTAGGATTCTTGATGGTGATTTTGATTGTCTCCTTGCCACAGGGTTGCTTGTCAAGCACAACCTGTCTCCCCAAGACCTTGTCGCCCTCCTTGTCTTTCCTGGGCTCACCAACAATGACATTAGCTTTATTAGCAGATTCGGCAACCTCCGGCCGAATGAGTAGCTTCTTTCCCTCCAAATCCATGGTATTCATTGGAAAAGGCTGTTTATCAACTTGCATCTCAGAAAAGTTCAATCGTCTGTCATTAATGGCCGATTGTATCTGCCGTCGAAAAACATTGCAATCGTTAGTAGCATGAGAAAAAGAATTATGATATTTGCAATAAGCGCGCCGTTTCAGCTCTTCAAACGGCGGTAAAGTATGAGATATTCTAATAATCTTAGCCTGTGGCAAAGCATCAAATATTTTATCACACTTAGCAATGTTAAAAGTAAACTTCATCTCTTCATCATGATTCTTATGAATCGGTTTCAGATCATTGCAAGTAAAGGGTTTGGCCTTAGATGGCCAAACAAATTCAGTAGAAAAAACATCACCCTCATCGTCCGAGTGATCACTATCATATTCCACCATATTCATCTTTGGACGATCGGCTTTGTATCTATGCACTTCTTTGAGGTCTTTGCTTCGGCTTTCCTGAGCCAAAGCCCTTTGTAAGACTTGGTTGATATTTAAGAACTCATAGCCTTCTAGCTTTTCTCTAATGGGAGTTCTAAAACCACTCAGCACTAGGTCTGCCAAGTCCCTCTCGGTTATCACCAAACTAAAACACCGGTTTTTTGTTTCTCTGAATCTCTTGACGTAATCGGAGACCGATTCATCATGCTTTTGTTTAACCGATGTTAAATGTGACAACCTGAGTTCATTGTCGCCGCTATAAAAGTCATCATGAAACTTCTGCTCTAGCTGCGCGACCAAACCCGAATGGAACCATGGGGTAAAGAAGAAAACCATGAAAATGCGGTACCAGTTAATGATAAAGGAAATAAACGCACTTTCAATTCATTCAATGAGCCTACCTCACCCAATTGTGCTAAATACTGACTAACATGCTCCCATGTGGTTTTTGTGCCCTCTCCATTGAACTTAACAAAATCTAGAATCTTATATCCCGGAGGGCACTGGATGGCATCAAAGTACTCGGGGTACGACTTTTGGTAAATCCGATTCCGAGGTAACTCAACTCCAAAATTCTCTCGAAGCATCTTAGCCATCTCCTCTCTAAGATTAGCTAGACCATCATCCATAGTGGACGATGAAGCTTGTGGCAGTGGCATAGGAGGAGTAGGGTTACTAGCTGTAGGTAAGAATTGTGGCATGTATGTCGACCCATAATTTGGTAGTGGTCGAGTGGTTGCAGCTGTAGGTAGGGTTTGGTTCGGCGTTGCCACCGAACCTGGCATGCTCATGATAGGACTAATGGGTGCAGCCACAATTTGTTTTGTTTGGGTAGGATAATAAGCCATCGGCATGGGAGGCGCCGATGCAATAGGTAAAGCCAGATTAGGGTTTTGCACACTAGCAGCTACACCATCATTACCACTAGACGATTGAGATGTATTCTTCTGAGCATTAGTATTTTCTATGAAAGTTTGGTAGACTAGATTGTTACCATCAACAATATGACTTTCAATCTCAGCCCACTACTTAGGAGAAAAGGCAGTACTTACAGAGGGTTTAACCTGCTCGGCTTAAAGAGGAGGGAACTTGATTTCTTCAATCGGAGTGATGTTGCCTTGGCGATCCTTCTTGAACTTTGCAAGGAACTCCTGCAAGTCCTTCTCCTTGCGCGCCTTCTTGTACTCCTCATAAACATGGCGATGATCGGCCGATATCTCATCAAGACTGGGCTTAATGATGTTATCGGCGTCTACCTCACATGGCTTGGGAATATCAGACATGGTGGATGATGACGACTGATCTTCGTTCCCCAGCGGAGTCGCCAAAAAGTGTGTTGACACACGAACACGTCACATGTACCCTCAACACCGGGGGTGATGCACCGCAGCTCACGTCGAAGGAGACCCGACCGACATCGCAATACGCAAGACAGTCGACGGGCGCTTTTGCAGACCTGAAAACCCCATACCCCCGGGAGGGACCCCGTCAGGGAGTGCGGTTGCTATGGGCTGCCCTAGGTCGATTCTCTCACCCCTAGAGCCTCGGAGTTCTCAGCTCTCAAACACGAAGAACAACAAAGAACGAGAGAGAAAAACGGTGGAGAGATAAAACGTAGATGAAAAAGTAGTATATTGATTTGTTCGATTGTGTGTTGTTTCAATCGGCTGTCACCCCCAACATATATAAGAGGTGGCTGGACTTCCCGTACAAGCAAAGGATTTAACTAGGCTTTCCTTACAAGAAAATTACATCAATTCACGTTCAAAACCCTAGTCAAATTCGGACTGATTTTATCCGAACTTTCCAAAACTGCTCGGTTTAAACTGGCTGCATCTTGCGGGTCTTTTTTGTGGTGGTAAACCATCTCGGATGAAAACAAACCCGAAAGCAATATTGACCATTTCGACGAGACGAACAACTCTCACGTTGAAGGTTTTTTGATCAGAGGTCATCTTGAGGGTTAAATCGGTCGCGCAAAACAGGCTATTCTCTCGCGCTACCTATCAGACATGTGTCTGGTGGAGCGCGCCACATCTCACCTCGTGACATGGCTGCATTCTGATTGCTCTAACTTTTGCATACGAACTCGGATTTGGACGATCTTTATACCAAAATCGATCATTTCAACGAGACGCACAACTTCCGTGTAGGACATTTCTCCATCCAAGATCATTTGAAGTAGCCTCTGAGCCCATATTCAACTTCTCCTCGGCTTGACTATCACAACCTCCACCCCGGCAGGCCTTCCACCCGGGTAAGCTTTCTGCACCGACAAGGTTTCACCCCGGCAAGGTTTTTACACCGGCAAGGGTTCCTCCCTAGCTCGGCAAGGTTTCTCCCTCGGCAAGATTTCACACCGGCAAGCTTCTCCGCCGGCAAGCTTTCCACGCCGGCAAGCTTCTCCGCCAGCAAGCTTTCTACGCCGGCAAGCCCTCACATCGGCAAGGTTTTACCCCGGCAAGGTTTCGTTCAGCCGGCAAAGGCCGAATACTTTCTCAGTCAGGGCCGGCCCGCGAAGTGTTGCCTCTAAGTTTTGCATACGAACCCAGATTCGTGACCATGCCAAAATCTGGTGTCAACAGAGGTCGACGGTGGATGAATAGTAGCCCGTGGAGGCTGGAGGGGGTCATCGGTGGAGATGAACGTTATCCCGTGGAGTCCTATTTTGCGGTACGCCACACCCCTCCCAATGAACAGGACCCCCGTTTCGACCGTCGCGCTCCAACACAAGTCCGTTTCCTCCGTTTTGTGGTATGCCACACCCCTCCCGATGAACAGGACCCCGTTTCGACCGTAGGGGGTCCGTTTCCTCTGTTTTGCGGTACGCCAGACACCTCCCGATGAACATGATCCCTTTTCAACCGTGGCCAGTGGAACACAAGGCCGTTTCCTCCGTTCTGCGGTACGCCAGGCCTCGTTTCCATCGGCTGTTCCGTCCAAGCCCTTCCGATGAACACGATGACGCATTCCGTTCTGACATAGCCGGTTGGCTCCCCATGAACACGACGACGATGCAGTTTCTTTGTTCCGACCCAGCCATGTACATGAGCCCTGGCCGTACATATGCGCGAGTAGGTGTTCGAGACCCCGCCCGTATGTACGTACGTGGTCGTATTTTCTTTCTTGCACACTGGCCGATGTACGTATGTGTACATGATACATGCGCGCCTCTACTACGACACATGCGCACTCTACATCGACCAATATGTACATACACGTTCGCGACGAGAATGACAACGCTACGTACGCTTCGACCAGGTGGGTCCCGACTGTCAGGCACTTCCTCGCATGCGAAGATATAGCTGGTGGGTCCCAACAGTCAGGGGGCGAATCTTTTTTTCCAGACGCACTTCCTTGCATGCGAAGATGTAGCTGGTGGGTCCCAGCAGTCAGGGGGAAACATTTTTCACGAAATACGGTGGCCCATCCGGTGTGTCCCCACTGTCAGGTGCAGGAATAATTATTTTCCGTGTAAAAAGGAGGCACTTCCTTGCTGCCGCCGTGGACCCAGCTTGCAGCCTCTCCACGTACAGTCCACGTCCGATGGAAGCCGTTCCTTGACCATGTTGACCACACCAGGCCGAGAGCACCAGGGCAGTGGACGACGGCGAGGCCTATGAAAGGAACAACATGGAGCCGGGGAAGACGCGGCAATGGATGCCCACGCATAGAGGAGTATGAGGGTTCACTGGTTCGCTGCGGTGTGAGGCTGCCATCGCCGCGGGATAACAGGGGGTGTTGGTGAGTAGAGGGATCGCCTGGCCAGCGGTGGGAGTAGTAGGGGGCGGTGAGGCCTCCGCCGCATCACAGCTGGCCACAGGAGGCAGGAGCACGAGGCACAACCAGTGCTGGTTTGGGCGGCTGGAGCAAGAAGACCAGAGGTTGAAGAAACACTATGGCCATTGGATGGACATTGTACGGTCACTTGAGCTAGAATCGTGCATATTGAATAAGTTGACAAAGCCCTCTGTCCCCGTCAACTTTGTAGGCCCACAAGTCAGCCTCCCATTATATTGGGTCCCAGCTAGCAGGGGGAGTATTCATTTTTGTGTACGTAATAAGGAGGCACTTCCTTGCATGGGAAGATATAGCTGGTGGGTCCGAGCTGTCAGCGGAGGTAACGTTTTTTTCCCAAAATACAAAGGCCCTTTCGGTGGGTCCCAGATGTCAGGTGGAGGAATCATTATTTTGCGCGTAATAAGGAGGCATTTCCTTGCGTGTGTCATGGACCCAGCTGTCAGCCTCTCCACGTACAGTCCACTTCAGATGCATGTGGTCATTGACCATGTTGACCAGGCCGCGCCGAGAGCACCAAGTCAGCCTCTCCACGTACAATCCACTTCAGATGTGTTTTAAAAATGTACAACCCATTTCTCATTACTTATAGGCCATTTTCTCGGCCAGCCGAATGAAGCTCTCCTCGTCTTGAAAGATTTGTAGCCCAATAGGCCTGACAAAGCGACTTACTTGGCAAATCACAAAAAAAACTGGGCTGTGGCCGTGGACCCAGCTGCGGCCGTCGACCTAGTTGTCAGCCTCTCCACGTACAGTACTCTTCCGATGGAAGTCGGTCGTTGACCACATTGACCACGCCGTGCCGAGAGCACCGAGGCGGTGGACGACGGCGAGGCCTGGGAACGGGAAGACGCGGAGCCAGGGAAGACGCGGAAGTGGATGCCCACGCGAAGAGGAGTACAAGGGTTCATTGGTTCGGCTGCGGTGTGAGGCTGCCGTCGCCGCAGAATAATAGGGGTGTGGGTGAGTGGAGGGATCCCCTGGCTAGTGGTGGGAGTAGTATGGGGCGGTGAGGCCTCCGTGGCAGGACAACCGGTCACAGGAGGCAGGAGCAGGCGGCACGACCGGTGCTGCTTTGGGCGGCTGGAGCAAGAAGACCAGATGTTGAAGAAGCACTATGGCCGTTGGATGGACATCGTACGGTCACTGGAGCTAGAATCGTTCATATTGACTAAGTTCACAAATCCCTCTATCCACGTCAACTTAGTAGGCCCACAAGTCAGCCACCCACTATGGTGGGTCCCAGCTAGCAGGGGGTATTCATTTTTTTGTGCGTAATAAGGAGGCACTTCCTTGCGTGCGAAGATATAGCTGGTGGGTCCGACCTGTCAGCGGGGGGAAGGTTTTTTTCATGAAATACAGAAGCCCTTCTCGTGGTTCCTAGCTGTCAGGTGGGGGAATCATTATTTTGTGCGTAATAAGGAGGCATTTCCTTGCGTTCGGCTGTGGACCGAGCTGTCAGCCTCTCCACGTATAGTCCACTTCCGATGGATGTCGTTCATTGACCACGTTGACCAGGCCGCACCGAGAGCACCAGGATGGTGGATGACGGCGAGCCTAGGAATGGAACGACATGGAGCCAGGGAAGACTTGGCAGTTGTTTCCCACGCGGAGGAGTACGAGGTTTTACTAGTTCGTCAGCTGTCCGGGAGAATAACGGCAGGTGTGGGTGAGTAGAGGGATGGCTAGGCCAGCGATGGGAGTGCGGTGGGGTGGCAAGGCCTGCGCGGCAGCATAGCCGGCCGCGGGAGGAGGGAGCAGGCAGTCCCGCCGGTGCTTGTTTGAGCGGCTGGAGCAGGAAGAGCAGAGATTGAAGAAGCCCGATAGTCGTTGGATGGACATCCAACATACACTCCTCTCGTGTGGATTATTTCTAATAATGTACAACCCATTTTCTAATTCTTAAGAATTTTTTGGAGCCCATCTTCTTTTTGCTAGCATTACACCCCATATTATGGCCATGGTTAAAAGTATACGAAATTTTGCATATTTCGGTGAGGTCAACTGTTTTTCATCCCAAAATATTGATTCACATTCAAACTATTTTGAAAAATAATTTATATAAATATAAAATCCAAATAATTGTCCACGCATACAAATCAATGGAATTTAAAATCTTGTAATGAAAAAATATTGAAACTAATTCCCGGTTTGATGTGTTTTAAAAATGTACAACCCATTTCTGGGCAAATCGAATGAAACACTCCTCGCCTTGAAAGATTTGCAGCCCAGCAGGGCTGATAAAGCAAGTAGGCCTCATTTGGGTATTTCTTTAAAACAATAGAACTGGGATAGCCATTTTCAGCAAGAAAAAAACACAACTGGGCTCATGATGTGGTACACATAAATAAAACCCTGGCTAGACGGGCCATAGCCCCCGCACAGCCCTGTTGTCACCCTGATCCGTCGCTAAAACTAGTATAAATAACAACTGCTTTTTCCTAAAAAAAACTGCATGACCTGCTGGGTCCCTGGTGTCAGCTGCTCGTAGTGTAATTCTCTCGTTTATTGACTATGTTGACAATGGCGTGAGCCCTAGATGTCCAACCATTAGGAGGAATCATATTTTTGGGCTTGTAATATAGGGGCACTTGCTTGCGTACTGCCATGAATTTGGTGGGTCCCTACTGTCATCCTCTCCACGTACAGTCATCTCCTTGTTCCTCTCGGTTGTTGACGACGTTGACAACGCATGAGGGCAGCGTACCGCGCACGGCGAGCGAACCAAGGCCGCAAGGCGGAGGACGACGGTGAGGCCTCGGACGGAACGAACAGGAGTTGTGGAAGATGCGTCGGTCCAGTCACAGGCGGAGGGGAGTACGAGGGTTGACTAGTTCGGGTGCGGGTGCGTGTTGGGGCTGACGTCGCCGGAGAATAACAGGACGTGTGGGGGAATAGAGGGAGGGACTGGCCAACATTGGACGGTACGTACGGTAGGGCGGCGGAGGCGCAACCAGCCATGGGAGGCAGGAGCAAGCAGAGCTAACGGGGTGGTTTGGTTTGGATGGCTGGAGAAGAAGAAGACAAGGGATAGAAGATACAGATAGATGTTGGATGTCAATCCAATGGTTGGTAGGCAGAATCGTTTGTTGACTGGCTAGTAAGTCGACACCACCTTGGATAGGCTATTTCCTCACGGGTCCCAAATGTCAGAATCCAAATCTGTCATGGTCATGCAACATTTCCTATGAAAATTTACAGCCCATTTGATGTGCTAGTTCAAAATAAGTTTGTGGGTGCTGGTGGGGGCTAATCACTTGGCTTCTGTAATGCACACTGAGCTCAAGCAGCCGGCGAGAGTGATGTTATTTCCCTTGGTTGGGATTTGTTAGTTGTTACAATATTTCACTCTAAATTAAACGACTGGCAAGCCATTTGCCTTACTTCAAAGAAAATATGACAGTCACAGCCGAGTTGAAAAGGGTAAGAGCATCTAACTCCAGCTTACAAACTATACAAAAGCACGAGGGTTAATTATTAATCAAGTTTACAAAAAAACCCAGGCTGAAAAGGGCAACAACATCTAACTCCAGCATTGTTTTCGGCCATCATAGTCAAATGGATCGGTCAGGTCCATAGAATGAACATCCTGGGTCATAAAATTTACTAGATTATGACCACAATATGTTGTAAATAGAAGTCCGACACGTTCAGAAGCTCTTTTGCCCACCTGAAACTCCTTTTTTTCTCTTCCACATACCCATCCATCAAAACCATGCTGCTGATAAACTTAAGCCTGATGGACAATAGTAACCTCACATTCAGCAGGATGAATGTGACAAATCTAGTGTTTGCACGGTTGGCTACATATCGTTCCAGCGTTATTGTCTTCAATCGAATCTCATGAGAAGTGAGAAAATCCCGATGCTTACGAATCCACCAATTGGTTATAACTTTCTTACCCCCGTCCTATTGCCTAAATAGACACGAAGATTGAAAACAGTTAAGGTCTAAAAAAAGAGTGTCGAAAGAGCAACAGCTGAACGGTTAATTCTAGTACACTATATGCGGGCTTCGAATGTGCGTGAAATTATCACCTTTATATACAACTGTTGGAAATATGCCCTAGAGGCAATAATAAAATGGTTATTATTATATTTCCTTGTTCATGATAATTGTCTATTGTTCATGCTATAATTGTGTTATCCAGAAATCGTAATACATGTGTGAATACATAGACCACAACATGTCCCTAGTGAGCCTCTAGTTGAATAGCTCGTTGATCAATAGATGGTTACAGTTTCCTGACCATGGACATTGGATGTCGTTGATAACGGGATCACATCATTAGGAGAATGATGTGATGGACAAGACCCAATCCTAAGCCTAGCATAAGATCGTGTAGTTCGTATGCTAAAGCTTTTCTAGTGTCAAGTATCTTTTCCTTAGACCATGAGATTGTGCAACTCCCGGATACCGTAGGAATCTTTTGGGTGTGCCAAACGTCACAACGTAACTGGGTGGCTATAAAGGTGCACTACGGGTATCTCCGAAAGTATCTGTTGGGTTGGCACGAATCGAGACCGGGATTTGTCACTCCGTATGACGGAGAGGTATCTTTGGGCCCACTCGGTAAGACATCATCGTAATGAGCTCAATGTGACTAAGGGGTTGGTCACGGGATGATGTGTTATGAAACGAGTAAAGAGACTTGCCGTAACAAGATTGAACAAGGTATCGTTATACCTACGATCGAATCTCGGGCAAGTACTATACGGGTAGACAAAGGGAATTGTATACATGATTGATTGAATCCTTGACATCATGGTTCATCCGATGAGATCATCGTGGAACATGTGGGAGCCAACATGGGTATCCAGATCCCGCTGTTGGCTATTGGCCGGAGAGATGTCTCAGTCATGTCTGCATGCCTCCCGAACCCGTACGGTCTGCACATTTAAGGTTCGATGACGCTAGGGTTATAGGGAATAGATGTACATGGTTACTGAATGTTGTTCGGAGTCCCGGATGAGATCCCGGATGCCACGAGGAGTTCCAGAATGGTCTGGAGGTAAAGATTTATATATGGGAAGTCCGGTTTCAGACACTGGAAAGGTTTCGGGGTTTATCGGTATTGTACCGGGACCACCGGAGGGGTTCCGGGGGCCAACCGGGAGGGTCCACCTGCCCCGAAGGACCTAATGGGTTGTAGTTGGGTGGGAACCAGCCCTTAGTGGGCTAGTGCGCCCCCAAGGGCCCAAGGCGCCTAGGGGTGGAAACCCTAAGGTCCCCCCCGGGGGCGGGCGCCCCCCTAGTTGGAAACCCTAAGGGGGGCGCTGCCTCCCCCCCGAGGGGCCGCAGCCCTATGGGCCGCCGCATCCCCTCTAGATGAATCTAGGGGTTCGGCCCCCTCTCCCCTTCCCCCTATAAACAGTGGGGGGGGGGGGTGGGAGGGCAACCACACCCCTTCTCCTGGCGCAGCCCTACCCCTCTCCCTCCTCGTCTCTCGAAGTGCTTGGCGAAGCCCTGCTCGAGTGCCACGCTCCTCCACCACCATCACCACGCCATCGTGCTGCTGCTAGACAGAGTCTTCCCCAACCTCTCCCTCTCTCCTTGCTGGATCAAGGTGCGGGAGACGTCACCGGGCTGCACGTGTGTTGAACGCGGAGGCACCATTGTTCGGTGATTGGATCGGAATCAACCGCGATCTGAATCGCTACGAGTACGACTCCCTCATCTGTGTTCTTGTAACGCTTCCGTGTCGCGATCTTCAAGGGTATGAAGATGCACTCCCCTCTCTCTCGTTGCTAGTCTCTCCATAGATTGATCTTGGTGATGCATAGATTTTTTTAATTTCTGCAACGATCCCCAGCAGTGGCGTTGATTTTGTCAGTTTACTTGTTGTTACTAGTCTTATATTGATTCGGCGGCATCATGGGATGAAGCGTCCTAGACCGACCTTACACGTACGATTACGTGAGACTGGTTCCACTAACTGACTTGCACTAGTTGCATAAGGTGGCTAGCGGGTGTCTGTCTCTCCCACTTTAGTCGGATCGGATTCGATGAAAAGGGTCCTTATGAAGGGTAAATAGAAATTGGCATATCACATTGTGGTTTTGGCGTAGGTAAGAAACATTCTTGCTAGAAACCTATAGCAGCCACGTAAAAACTTGCAACAACAATTAGAGGACGTCCAACTTGTTCTTGCAACATATAAGGTGTGATGTGATATGGCCAAAAGGATGTGATGAATGATATATGTGATGTATGAGATTGATCATTTTCTTGTAATAGGAATCACGACTTGCATGTCGATGAGTATGACAACCAGCAGGAGCCATAGGAGTTGTCTTAATTTATTTATGACCTGCGTGTCAATGAAAACGCCATGTAATTACTTTACTTTATTGCTAACCATTAGCCACAGTAGTAGAAGTAATAGTTGGTGAGACAACTTCATGAAGACATGATGATGGAGGTCATGGTGTCATGCCGGCGACGATGATGATCATGGCGCCCCGAAGATGGAGATCAAAAGGAGCAAAATGATATTGGCCATATCATGTAATTATTTGATTGCATGTGATGTTTATCATGTTTTTACATCTTATTTTCTTAGAATGACGGTAGCATAAATAAGATGATCCCTCATTAAAATATCAAGAATTGTGTTCCCCTAACTGTCCACCGTTGCTAAGGTCCGTTGTTCCGAAGCACCACATGATGATTGGGTGTGATAGGTTTTAACGTTCACATACAACGGGTGTAAGCCAGATTTACACATGCAATATACTTAGGTTGAATTGACGAGCCTAGCATGTACAGACATGGCCTCAGAACACGGTAGACCGAAAGGTCGAACATGAGTCGTATAGAAGATACGATCAACATGAAGATGTTCACCTGTGGCACCCCGGCTCAGAGCGACCGGTTTACCCTGCATTGCCAGCCCAGAGACCATGTCTTCTGGCAACACACAACATCTTGGTACAGAAAGACAACCACTTTATTGATGCTAGCGGCTTAGAGTTTATATTACAACAGATGTCGAGGCCGAGCAGCACACATGGTGCGGCGGAACAATATGTACATTATTTAGTGAACATAAAGGGGCCACGATCATAACAACTACGTGGCAGCGGAACAACGTCGTAGCAGAAACTCCATATCACAGGGACACCGATGTGGATACGATCAAGACTCGAGCAGCGCTCCTTTCCAACGCGACTTTCCTGAAATCTGGCATGACACGCCAGGTCAGTACATTGAATGTACTTGCAAGCTCACAACATGCATAATCATAATGACAAGCAATATCATGATATTTAACCAATTAATAATGCAATAATGTTCCAACATGCTGTGCTCATGCTCCTGGGATAAACAACCCTCGGTACCGCCTTACCAATCGTGGTCGTTCTCAGATCACCACCAAACCACCATCGTGGTTTTAACCAGAGTAACTTGTGATCCTGACGTCGATCACCACCAAAGTAATTCGTGATCCTTACGGCGATCACCACCAAAGTAACTCGTGATCCTTACGGTGATCCCCACCAAACCACCATCGTGGTCTTGAACATATTGATGGCCTTTCAGCCATCATCTTCAGTGTAATGCTCATAACTTAGTGTGCATGTTTATTAAACGTTGACTCATGGTGGGACCTACTACGAGTTGTCTGTAATCGTGGACTCGGCTATCAATAGATTATACACTCTTCAAAGGTAGCACACTGTACCCACACCTCGGAACCCATGGCCTCGCACTCCCATTCGGGTGGACCAACGACATTCCGACGAAACCCTTCCATTGCCATGCCACTCTCCCGGCCACTCCGATCCAATCCCCAACGGGCTAGTCCTGGGTGGCCCGGTGTCTACCAAAGACACATCGACCACCGTCGTGGCCAAAACTTCCCTCACGGGGACCGGTACCAAAAATCTCAAACAGGGGCACACAAGGTTATGCCGGCTTACCGGGCTAGGGTAAGTACGCCCATAACCTTCCCTGGTTGGAGGCACCGACCAGAGGCATGTCAATGGACCAAATCAAGGCCTTCCCACATAGGCAAATGTGGTTGCATTGGGAAAATCTCGATTCAGCGGCACCATGACCCAGTCAACGATATATTTAGGTTGAGTTATATTCAGGTTCAACTTAAAAGGAGAATGACCGGTGTCATAGCATTCCATGAAATGCAATAATACACATGCATCACATGATACGAAAATGACTGATGTCAACCATATTCACACTAAACACAAGCATCACCAACTTATATTACTTTCCTGGTCTTACTTTAACCATATATTTTGCAGCAAGCAATATTATTTTCTCATGTAAGAAAATAACTCCGATTAATGCCTCACATGCATAACAAAGTTTCTACTATCATTATCGCAAGCAAATCCTAATTTCTTTACCAATCAAGTTAGGTTCAAACATTCTGTAAATTAGGTAAATTGGCTAAACAAGCACTTAACAGGATATTTTCTAGCAAATTTAACCATTTTTATTCATGTAAGAAAATAACTTTAGTCCATTATCCACATGCATAACAAATCATTTTATCATTACCACAATTATACCTTAGCTTCTTTACTAACTAAGCTGGTTTAAGGTTCTATAAATCAAGCATAATACCAACACACACATAATAGAATATAAATAACATAATAGTTATTTATAGGCATGGATTAATGCTATCATTCAAGTAAGAAAACCATCAATATTGAAAATGGCACCATGAAAATGTTTCTGTGGCTTGCCTTAGTGTAGATGAGGTTCACAAGCCTTCTGGTGATCCTCAAGACAAGCCTCACCCTCTGAAAATAATTTTAAACACAAGAAGAAAATATCAAGAACTCTTCTGAAAATCACCAGAAATTCTAAACAGCCCAGAAAAATCCCATTTTTGGTGAGCTGTTAGATTTCTTTGCAAAGAACAATATGCAAAAAGAATCAATTCATTTGGACTTATGGTTGAAAAGTTATGGCTGTTTGAAGCTCTCTGGAATTGAATTAAGTTTGAATTTAAATAAACAGACTAGGGGGGTGATGTCGAAGACGTAAAGACTCAGGGCGCCACCACTTGTACCGCTTCGCGCGCGTACAGAGTGGCTGACTAGCGGGCCCCGCTAGTCAGGTGAGAAGGAGGGGAAGAAGGAAACAAAGGGAGTCACAGCTCCGCCGGAGCTCTCACCGGCGACAAGGACTCCTTGGCCAAAACGAGAGGGAGGGATGGAGAGAGGGGACGGTGGCGCACCTGCCCGTACCCGTAGCGTGGCTAGGGGTGGTCGGACGGTGTCGGAATCAACCTCACAAGCGGAGGCAGAACGCGGTGGTCGCCAGAGATGAAGAAGACAACAATCAGAGGCAACTCCAGGGGCTCTATGTGGACGGGATGGCTTCACCGGAGAGAGGCGGAGGCCTTGGAAGTGTTGCCCTGGCCTGGGATGGGCTGGAGCTCCCGCGGGACCAGAGGGGATCGCCAGCGAGCTCGAGCTCGAGGACACC
>NC_041380.1:65791189-65806629 GCF_002162155.2 Triticum dicoccoides | reverse complement strand
GGGGGGGTCGGCTCCGTCGGTGGACACCTGTCAACGGCGCCCGGCGACGAGCGGCGTCAGTGAGAGGGAGAGAAGGCGACGCAGCTTACGCGGGAATTGTGGGCGAGCGGGGATGAGCACAGGAGCGAGGGGAAGGCGACGAGCATAGTGCGCCCCACACTGTTGGGTTGGCCGGTCCGCGCCCGTGCTCGCTGCGGCGAGCTCCGGCTACGGCAAGCGCCAGGGAGGAGTTAAGGACGTTGAGACAAAAGATGGTGGCAAAGTTTGGCATGCTACGACAGGCAGGGGAAGCGAGCACGCGCGAACAGAGCGTTCATTGGCACTCAAAGCGCGTCGACACGCATGCCAGCACCCCTGGACGAACGCGGTCACCACGTGGACTATGACATCAGGCCGAGCTAAGCCTAAACTTCATGTCTGGCATGTTGTTCGTGGTAGATTGATAGGTTACCACGCTTTGGTTTGGATCCAGGTGCAGTAGAGAAGTTTTTACATGCCAGGAAAGTTTCTGGTCAATAACTTTGAGAGGTTACTGAGATCAAATGCCTGGGAGTTGGAGGTTGTGCTTTGGAGGTTAGCCATGAGTTACTAAGGTGAAGATGCACAAGAAAAACCAGGCACAATGGATCAAGTAAAATGGTAGTTGCTGTAGAAACCACCATTTCTGTCCATAACAGAAAATATTTTCTATAGCAAAACTATTCGAAAAAGTGATGAAATATTTTTGCTCGGGAAGGTGCTCTAGGGTTCAAAGAATATTTGTGAATTATCTCAGATTTTTCTGAGCCATAAAAATTAGGGTTGCTTTGGAGCATAGTGATCTAGCTAGGGTTTTTGAGAGAGAAATGAATATTTTTCATTTAAGAAAAATATTCTGAAGATTATTTTGGGGTGGATCAGAAGGGGAATGATTATAAGGGAGGGAAATGAAGCAGTTGGGTGAAAGCCAAGGGTACCCAAGTGTTTAAGTCCATATGAAAAGATTAAAAAACTCCAAGTTTCAAATTGAACCCAAAAGAAAATCAAGCAAATGAGAGAGGGCAAAAACCAGGTTGTCACAAACCTCCCCTACTTAGAATGAATCTCATCCTCGAGATTCGGTTGCTTGGGAAACTACTCTGGATAATGAGTCCTTAGGAATTCTTTCCGCTCCCAAGTTGATTCTGACTTTGTGTGATGCTCCCACTGAACTTTATAAATTTTTCTTACTTTACTATGAGTGACCCTTTCCATCTGATCCAAATTTCTAAACGGTCTCTCTTAATAAGTTAAATCATTTTCCAACTCTACCTCAGCCATAGAGGTCCTTTTCTCAGCCGAGGATATGCATCGTATCAATTGTGAAACATGAAACACGTTGTGCACGTCTGCCAATTCAGCGGGTAGTTCCAATTGATATGCAACAGTACCCACTCGAGACATAACCGGGAATGGACCAATAAATCTGGGTGCCAACTTCCACGGGTCTGAAATCTCTTGACTCCTTTCATAGGAGTGACTCAGAGGTATACGTGCTGTCCGGGTTCAAAACTGACCCGCCAGTGCTTTGCATCATAATAACTTTTTTGTCGAGATTTGGCCAATTGCAATTTGTCTCTGATTTCCTTAACTTGTTTTTCAGCTTTCATCATGAGGTACGTTCCAAAGATACGGCTATCTCCAGTTTGAGACCAATTTAAAGGAGTGCGACAGTTACGGCCATACAGAGCTTCATACAGTGACATCTTTAGACTGGTCTGGAAGCAGTCTTCCCATTTAGGCCCTTGAGCTAAAGCACAGGCTCGCAACATATCTTCGAGTATTTGATTTACCCGCTCTGTCTGTCCATCGGTCTGAGGATGATAAGTAGTACTATATTTCAGCGCTGTCCCCAAGTCTTGATGGAGACGGGACCAAAAATGCGGAGGTGAATAGGGAACCTCGGTCGGAAGTGATAGTTCGGGGTACTCCATGCAGACTGACGATTCTGGATACATACAGTTGTGCAAGATGATTTGCCCAATATCTTGTGCTGATTGGAATGAAGTGAGCAACCTTGGTTAAGGTGTCCACTATGACCCAGATTGCATCATTTCCTCACTGAGTCTTAGGCAATCCCGTAATAAAATTCATACAAATGTCATCCCATTTCCATTGCGAAACCGGCAGCAGTTGGAGGAGTCCGGCTGGCTTCTGATGCTCTGCCTTCACCTTGTTGCATATGTTGCAACAGGCCACAAAATAGGCAATATCTTTCTTCATTCCCTCCCACCAGAATATTTGTCTAAGGTCCTCATACATTTTTGTACCGCCCGGGTGAATGGAATATGAGGATTCATGTGCTTTCGATATGATTTTCTTCTTTAAGTCCGACTGGTTGGGTACACAAATCCGTCCACGGAATTGGAGGGTACCGAATTTGTCCATGGAGAAATTTGGGGTCTGCCCTGCCATCGGGCTCTTGGCACGCTTCTGTAGTTTGATGTCAGTTGTCTGGGCCTTGCGGATCTCTTCCTCAAGTGTGGGGGTAACTTCCAAAGTATTAGCGAGGCCAGCATCCACTATGACTAGGTTGAGCTGAGCGATCTCCTTTTGGAGTTTGAGAGGCAAGGATTTCAATATGGCATTTAAGCTGACAGTCTTTCGACTGAGGGCATTGGCAACCACGTTGGCCTTACCCGGGTGATAATTTATTCCAGGATCATAATCCTTGACCAACTCTAGCCATCTTCGTTGACGGAGATTTAAATCCGGCTGAGTAAATATGTATTTAAGGCTCTTGTGATCGGTAAAAATTTGACACCTTTTTCCAATGAGGTAGTGTCTCCAAATTTTTAGCGCATGAACCACCGCAGCCAATTCCAAATCATGAGTAGGATAATTTCCCTTGTGAGGGCATAGCTGTCGCGATGCATATGCTACTACCTTGTTGTCTTGCATAAGTACGCAACCAAGGCCTTGCCTGGAGGCATCACAATACACATCAAAGCTGCGATAAATGGCTGGGAGAGTCAACACAGGTGCGGTTGTCAACCGTATCTTTAGCTCATTGAAACTTTTCTCACAGTCCTCCGTCCATTCAAACTTCTTATCCCTTTTGAGCAGCTCCGTCATGGGTTTAGCAATCTTGGAAAACCCTTCGATGAAACGACAGTAATATCCAGCTAATCCGAGAAAACTCCGGATCTGTGTCACTGTCGTGGGCGGCAGCCACTCGAGAACATCCTTTCACTACAAAAAAAGTCAGATCCATGACATTTTGGGCTGAACGAATTTTTTTGTCATAGATATGACACTTCTATGACGATAATTGTGACAAAACCCGGTATCATCATAGATGTGGTGGGCTCCTACTTCTATGACAAAAAATCCTGACAGAAAATGGGCTTTTCGTCCTGGGCGGGACGGAGACGCAGCTGCATGACATTCTTTGGGCCGTCTATGACGGAAAAAACCGTGGTAGAAGCGAGGGCGAGGAAAATTTCGAGGAGTTCTCGGTTACGGTGGGAGGTCGAGGGCCGAGCGATGCGCGCTTCTCTCGTACATGTACGCACGGGTGTGCGAGGCGTTGGCTCTAACTGAACCCGAGGGAGGCGTTGGGCTCTAACTGAACCTGAGCGATTGTACTGTAGGTTACGCATTACTGAACCCGAGCGATCGATCGATGGCTGTTAACTGAACCTGATCGAGCGATTCCTTCGCTACTGCTGCTAACTGAAGCCGATCGATGCTGCCTCTGGATGAACAGTGAGCGTTGCGAGGGGGGAGTTTGGATGAACAGTTCCCGGTGGGGGTGGGTGAACAGGACCCCGTGGTGTTGCCTCTGGATGAACAGGACCCCGATCGATCGAGCCGGTTGGGGCTGGATGAATAGGACCCCGTGGAGGGCTGGATGAACAGGACCACTCCGTGGAACGCAGGATGAACAGTAGACGGTGGAGGGCAGGATGAACAGTAGCCCGTGGAGGGGTGGTTGAACAGGAGCCCGTGGAAAGGGCTGGTTGAACAGTAGCCGGTGGAGTAGAGCGCGGTGGAGGCTGGATGAACAGGAGCCCGTGGATGAACAGTCGCAGGTGGAGGCTGGAGGAGGTCGACGGTGGATGAACAGTAGCTCGTCGAGGCCGGACGGGGTCGATGGTGGAGATGAACATTATCCCATGGACTCCCATTTTGCGGTACGCCACACCCCTCCCGATGAACAGGACCCCCGTTTCGATCGTAGCGCTCCCACACAAGTCCGTTTCCACCGTTTTGCAGTACGCCACACCCCTCCTGATGAACAGGACCCCCGTTTCGACCATAGGAGGTCCGTTTCCTCCATTTTGCGGTACGGCAGACACCTCCCGATCAACAGGACCCCGTTCCGAACGTAGGAGGTCCGTTTCCTCCGTTGTGAGGTACGCTAGGCCTCGTTTCCATCGCTTGTTCCATCCAAGCCCTCCCGATGAACACGACCACGCATTCCGTTCCGACCCAGCCGGTTGGCTCCCATGTGTTCCGTTTTCTCCCATGAACACGACACATTCCGTTGCCTCCCCATGAACACGACGCATTCCGTTGCCTCCCCATGAACACGACGCATTCCGTTGCCTCCCCATGAACATGATGACGACACTGTTTCTCCGTTCTGACCCAGCCATGTACATGAGCCCTAGCCGTACGTATGCGCGAGTAGGCGTTCGAGACCCCGCCCGTATGTACACATACGTGGCCATATTTTCTTTCTTGCACCCTGGCCGCTGTACGTACGTGTACATGCTACGTGCGCGCCTCTACTACAACACTTGTGCACCTCTACATCGACCAGTATGTACGTACACATTCGCGACCAGAATGACAATGCTACGTACGCTTCGACCAGGTGGGTCCCGACTGTCAAGCACTTCCTTGCGTGCGAAGATGTAGCTGGTGGGTCCCAGCAGTCAGGGGAAACATTTTTTCGCGAAATACAGTGGCCCGTCCGGTGGGTCCCAGCTGTCAGGTGGAGGAATCATTATTTTCCGCGTAATAAGGAGGCACTTCCTTGCTGCGGCCGTGGACCCAGCTGTTAGCCTCTCCACGTACAGTCCACGTCCGATGGAAGTCGTTCCTTGACGATGTTGACCACGCCGCGCCGAGAGCACCAGGGCGATGGACGATGGTGAGGCCTAGGAAGGGGACGACACGGAGGCAGCAAAGACTCGGCAGTTGTTTCCCACGCGGAGGGGAGTACGACTGTACGAGGGTTTACTGGTTCGTCTGCCATCGCTGGAGAATAACAGCAGGTGTGGGTGAGTAGAGGGATGGCAAGGGCAGCGATGGGAGTACGGTCAGGCGGTGAGGCCTGCGCGGCAGCAGAGCCGGCCACGAGGAGGAGGGAGTAGGCAGTCCCGCCGGTGCTTGTTTGAGCGGCTGGACCAGGAAGAGCAGAGATTGAAGAAGCATGACGGCTGTTGGATGGACATCCAACAGTCAGTTCTTGTGCGTCAACCTTTTCTTTTAGGAAAGCCTCAAATCTGTGGAAAACAGCATACAGCCCATCTGCCATTATTTCTAATAATTTACAGCCCATTTGCTAATTCTTAAGGTTTTTTGGACCCATATTCTTTTTGTAGCATTACAGCCCATATTGTGGCAACGGTTAAAAAATTATACGAAATTTTGCTTATTTCGGTGCAGTCCGAACTGCTTTTAATCCCGAAATTTCGACTCACATTCAAACTGATTTTAAAAATAAATGTATATCAATATAAAATCAAACAAATTCTCCATGCATAAAAATTCATGTAATTTAAAATCTTGAAATGAAAAAAAATATTTGAAACTAATTGCCGGTTTGATGTGTTTTAAAAATGTACAACCCATTTCTCATTACTGATGGGCCATTTTCTCGGCCAGCCGAATGAAAGCTCTCCTCGTCTTGAAAGATTTGCAGCCCAACAGGCCTGATAAAGCGACTTACTTGGCAAATCACAAAAAACTGGGTTGTGGCGTGGACCCAGCTGTCAGCCTCTCCACGTATAGTACTCTTCCGATGGAAGTCGTTCCTTGACCACGTTGACCACGCCATGCAGAGAGCACCACGACGGTGGACGACGGCGAGGCCTAGGAAGGGGACGACACGGCAGTGGAAGCCTGCGCGGAAAGGACTACGAGGGTTCACTGGTTCGGCTGCGGTGTGAGTCTGCTGTCGCCACAGGGCCTGGCCAGCGGTGGCAATAGTAGAGGGCGGTGAGGCCTCTGCGGCAGCACATCCGGCCACGGGAGGCAGCAGCATGCGGCACGACCAGCGCTGCTTTGGGCGGCTAGAGCAAGAAGACCAGAGGTTGAAGAAGCACTACGACCGTTGGATGGAAATCGTATGGTCACTAGAGCTAGAATCGTTCATATTGACTAAGTTGACAAAGCCCTTCGTCCCCGTCAACTTAGTAGGCCCACAAGTCAGCCTCCCAGCAAGGTGGGTCCCAGCTAGCCAGGGGAGTATTCATTTTTTTGTGTGTAATAAGGAGGCACTTCCGGTGGGTCCGAGCTGACAGCGGGAGGACGTTTTTTTTCGCGAAATACGGTGGCCCGTCCGGTGGGTCCCAACAGTCAGGGGGAAATGATTTTTTTGCAAAATACTGGTGGCCCGTCCGGTGGGTCCCCACTGTCAGGTAGAGGAATAATTATTTCGCATGTAATAAGGAGTTACTTCCTTGCTGCGGCCGTGGACCCAGCTGTCAGCCTCTCCACGTATAGTCCACGTCCGATGGAAGCCGTTCCTTGACCATGTTGACCACGCCGCGCCGAGAGCACCAGGGCGGTGGACGACGGCGAGGCCTAGGAAGGGGACGACGCAGAGCCGGGGAAGACGCGGCGGTGGATGCCCACGCGTAGAGGAGTACGAGGGTTCACTGGTTCGCTGTTGTGTGAGGCTGTCATCGCCGCAGAATAACAGGGTGTGTGGGTGAGTAGACGGATGGCCTGGCCAGCGGTGTGGGTAGTAGGGGGTGGTGAGGCCTCCGCCGTATCGCAGCCGGCCACGGGAGGCAGGAGCACGAGGCACGACCGGCGCTAGTTTGGGCGGCTAGAGCAAGAAGACTAGAGGTTGAAGAAGCACTACGGCCGTTGGATGGACATCGTACGGTCACTGGAGCTAGAATCATGCATATTGACTAAGTTGACAAAGCCCTCCTCCCCGTCAACTTAGTAGGCCCACAAGTCAGCCTGCCACTAAGGTGGGTCACAACTAGCAGGGGGGTATTCATTTTTTTGTGCGTAATAAGGAGGCACTTCCGGTGGGTCCGAGCTGACAGCAGGGGGAACATTTTTTTCGCGAAATACGGTGGCCCGTCGGCTGGGTCCCAGCAGTCAGGGCAAACATTTTTTCGCGATATACTGGTGGGCGTCTGGTGGGTCCCTGCTATGAGGTGGAGGAATAATTATTTTCCGCGTAATAAGGAGGCACTTCCTTGCGGTTGCCGTGGACCCAGCTGTCAGCCTCTCCACGTACATTATTCTTCTGATGGAATTCGATCGTTGGCCACATTGACCATGCAGCGCCGACAGCACCACGGCGGTGGACGACGGCGAGGCCTAGGAAGGGGACGACACGGAGCCGGGGAAGACACGACAGTGGGTGCCCACGCGGAGAGGAGTACGAGGGTTCACTGGTTCGGTTGTGCTGCCATCGCTGCAGAATAACAGGGGGTGTGGGTGAGTGGAGTGGAGGGATGGCCTGGCCAGCGGTGGGAGTAGTATGGGGGCGGTGAGGCCTCCGCGGCAGCACAACCAGCCATGGGAGGCAGGAGCAGGTGGCATGACCGGTGCTGCTTTGGGCGGCTGGAGCAAGAAGACCAGAGGTTAAAGAAGCACTACGGCCGTTGGATGGACATCGTACGGTCAGTCAAGCTAGAATCGTGCATATTGACTAAGTTGACAAAGCCCTTTGTCCCTGTCAACTTAGTAGGCCCGCTATACTAGGTCCCAGCTAGCAGGGGGAGTATTCATTTTTTTGTGCGTAATAAGGAGGCTCTTCCTTGCGTGCGAAGATATAGCTGGTGGGTCCGAGCTGTCAGCGGCGGTAACATTTTTTTCGCGAAATACAGAGGCCGTTTCGGTGGGTCCCAGATGTCAGGTGCAGGAAATCATTATTGTGTGCCTAATAAGGAGGCATTTCCTTGCGTGCGGCCATGGACCCAGCTGTCAGCCTCTCCACGTACAGTCCACTTCAGATGCATGTCGGTCGTTGACCATGCAGACCACGCCACGCCGAGAGCACCAGGGCGGTGGATGACGGTGAGGCCTAGGAAGGGAATGACATGGAGGCAGGGAAGACTCGGCCGTTGTTTTTGTTTCCCACGCAAAGGGGAGTACGACTGTACGAGGGTTTACTGGTTCGTCTGCCGTCGCTGGAGAATAACAGCAGGTGTGGGTGAGTAGAGGGATGGCTAGGCCAGCGATGCGAGTACGGTGGGGCGGTGAGGCCTGCACAGCAGCACAGCCAGCCGCGGGGAGGAGGGAGCAGGCAATCTCGCCAGCGCTTGTTTGAGCGGCTGGAGGAGGAAGAGCAGAGATTGAAGAAGCACGACGGTCGTTGGATGGACATCCAACAGTATACAGGCCATCTGTGGAAATCCTCAAATCTGTGGAAAACAACATACAACCCATCTGCCATTATTTGAAAGAATTTACAGCCCATTTGCTAATTCTTACGGGTTTTTTGGGAGCCTATATTCTTTATGTTAGCATTACAGCCCATATTGTGGCCATGGTTAAAAAATTATACGAAATTTTGCATATGTCAGTGCGGTCTGAACTGTTTTTAATCCCGAAATTTCGAGTCACATTTAGACTGGTTTTAAAAATAAATGTATATCAATATAAAATCCAATAAATTGTCCACGCATAAAAATCAATGCAATTTAAAATCTCGAAATGAAAAAAAAGATATTTGAAAATAATTGCTGGTTTGATGTGTTTTAAAAATGTACAACCCATTTCTCATTACTGATAGGCCATTTTCTCGGCCAGCCGAATGAAGCTCTCCTCGTCCTGAAAGATTTACAGCCCAGCAGGCCTGATAAAGCGACTTACTTGAGAAATCACAAAAGAACTAGGCTAGACATTTTCAGAAAGAAAAAAAACTACTAGGCTGGTCTGTGGTAAACATAAAAGAAAAGGCTGTCTAGACAGGCCAGTGTCCCGCACAGCCCAGTTGACACCCTGCTTCTGTCTCAAAAACAAATTCGATAAATGGCACTCCAATTATGGCGATTCAGAAAAATGCCACTACAATTTCCAAACTTTGAAAAATGCCACTGTAATTTTTGCAAACTTTGAAAAGCGCCACTGCAGTTTGCAAACTTTGAAAAACGCCACTCCAAACTTCGGAAAATGCCACTAGAAATGGCATGAAATGTCACTTCAAAGTTTGGAAATTGCAGTGGCATTTATCAGATTAACCCAAAACAAAAATTAACCCAAAACAAAAATAACTGGGCGAGCTGCTGGGTCCCTGGTGTCAGCCGCTCGTTGTGCAATTCTCTCGCTTATTGAATATGTTGACAATGGCATGCGACCCAGATGTTAGAAATCCACTAGGAGGAGCCATTTTTTATTGGCTTGAAATAAGGAGGCACTTGCTTGTGTACTGCCATGACCTTGGCAGTCCCTGCTGTCATCCTCTCCACGTACAGTACCAGTTAGTCGTGCTTCAAAACTGATCGACACGCCATTAAAAAAATAAAGGTCGATAACTAATGTAGCACCTCGGGCCAACGCGGCCAGATCACATTTTGCACGAGAAATTACACACCATGTTTTGTTGACATGTGGTCCTATTCCAACATATCAGTGAGACGACGGCAAGTAGTAGGAGTATTTCCGAACGGACGTGTAGGCCGAGGCGCCTCTTCGTGAACCGTGTCAAACTCACAACCATCCACCGACTCTTTGCCTTTCCCTCTCGATTTGGAACTGCTGTCGCACGCTCTTCCTCTCCCTCCTCCATTTTCCTTCAGCCTTTCACCCTTTCTTCTGCCATTGTTCGATCGTCTTCTCCATGGAGGGAACAGGCTGGAAACGACCCCGTTATGCTTGCTCCGATCTGAAAGATGACGTGGTGGAGGAACTCATTGATCTGTGTGACGTCATCACCTCGGATAGCATGGCAGGTTCGTTCAAGCCCATTCTCGACTCAACTAATAACATCATTACAAAGAACCCAAGAGTCAAGGAGCGGTTTGATCTCACCTATCTTCTTCGCCGTGACCCTGATGACTGGCGCCGGCACGACAGAGGCCTCACCCTGTGCAAGTTGATGCCGCTTGATAATGATACATATGATGTTAAGATGCCATCGCTTGAGGGCAAGGCTTCGGCGTGCGCAAATGGAGATTGGGTTGTTTACATTGGGTCCAACTGCGAGTGGGAACTTGTGAATGTGTACACTCGTCACCGTGTTCCACTTCCAAAAATCTCAGTACACTGCCCAGAGGTTGAGCACACCGGTAATTTACGCGCGTTCAAATACGATCATGGTGACTATCTTCTACGGAAGATAGCAATTTGTCGAGTTCCCAACCGCTCTTGGAATTACAACAACTATGAAGTTGTTGCTATCTTTGACAAGCTTGTTGCCATCCTTAGTGGTTTGACTCAATGGACATTGCTCAAAAATCATTTTCTGTGCACGAATGAGTACTGTGATGAAATTCAATACAAGGGCCTTGTGTTTGCTGCCACCACTTGTGGAACTCTTTCTGCATGGTATCCTCGTAGTTTCGGTACGTTTATCTTCACTGTAATTATAATTGTTTCATCCACATGCATGCGAGTTAGCAAGTTTCCCTTTACTAATTAACCATCTTCTTCTATTTCCAAGGTCATGTGAACATCCCACCACCTATACTTGAAAAATTTTATAACCAAGGGGGAGATGCCGATGGTGATGATCATGAGTAGCGCCCATATACTCTGTGGCGCCTGGCAACTAATTCCAATGGATCACCTCTTCTTGTGTGTATACAGCCCACTGATGATGTTACTGCTAAGGAAGCAGGTGTCTCCCATGGTCGCACTCTCCGGACCTATTCCAACACCCGTTGCATGGTATTCGGGATGGATACTAGTGTGCTAGCGCCAACTCCTTCTCCCTGGCACAGAATTGATAGTCTTGGAGAACACTCGCTCTTCCTTGGACAAAACTATTCGATGATGGTGAAAGGCGATCCAACTGTTGTTGATACATTTATGAGAAGCAACTGTGTCTATACCTCAGACATTTGGGTGGTTCCCCACCCTGGTACTGATATAGTAGGCTGCTTCAGCCTGGATGATCAGTCCTGCATTGGTCTCCAGATCGACAACGGATGGACCGTCCCAGAGAATCACTTGTGGTTCAAAGCAAGCGTTTCCAACGCCGCGGAATGGTTGAGTTGAAGTTCATTTCATGGCTTGTTATTTGTTGTGCAGTGAAAACTTTAGTATTTATAATGTATCCTCGTTGTCGATGTGGGTTGATGACCTGTTGAATGTAATAAAATTATATGCATGTGATAAACTTACTAAATTTATGAATGGCTTTCAAGTCGCTTCTCTGAGTGAGTGGTGCAACGAGGCAAAAAATTATTTTCTGAATACATAATTGTACATTCATTGCAACAGGTTATCGGATGGGGCCAATCAACAATAGTAGTACACTATTTGTACTAGCTTCACATGCTTCGGGCGTCGGGCGGGTGTTTTTACTGTAGCCGTATGTTAATGTGTTCGTTGTACATAACCGGCACCTCGAATCCTCGATACTAGTACTATATAGTGGGAGTAAGTAGTAGGAGTAGTAGGGTGGCATGGTCCAGAACAAGCATTCGCGTCCAGGAGTACAGCACATGCCACCACCACGACATCCATCTGACACCATATTATTTCTTGGAGTGCGTGCTAGAGCAATCTCTTCAACCTCGTCGTTTCTCTAACTTCAGCCATCGCGCGGCGGGCGAGGTGGGGGTTTGCCGATAGTCGGTTTCCTAAACTGTGGTCCCACTTGTAAGGCCAACTCCAACGCACGACCCCAAATGGACCTCCATTTTGCACAAACTCCAACGATAATTTTGACTAGAAAAGCAAGACCAAAGAAAACAAGAACCACAAGAATAAATTTTACTACTCCTACAAGTTGGATTAGTGCCTTCTCGATGCATTCATTGTTGATCTACAGAGGCTCGATCTTGCGTGCTTCTTTCTTCTTCGAGTGTAAAGAAGTAGAAGTTGCTTCCTCGCATCTATTCTCATGTCTAGCCTCTATTCTAGTAGGAGTATCAACAAGTGCACTAATCTCATCCAAGAGAAGAACCGAAGATTTGGTCGGGTTCTTCCTCCTTTTGCCGACACGTGGGACATCCAGCATCCAGGTCGTGTCATGAAAGAAAATAGAGTGGTACTTGAAGCCACGAGATGTGCATCTTGGTTAAACTGTAAATAGAATCTTACTAGTCTTGAGTAACTCCAAAAGCGGCCACCGAAGATCTTTATTGGATTTGTTTTTCATCACCAGGACGTCAAGGTGAAAGATGGGCAGGTTCTTGCATTTTCACTGGCATGTGGGGCCGCATGTGAGCAAATAGATGATGGGCTCCGTGTGTCCGCTGGCTGGCTGAGAAAAGAGATAGAGGAGGGCTGAGCACGGACTGCAGGAAATTTGTTCTACGTACCTCGATATAGGCTCGATATAGTGGGGTGGCATGGGCCATAACTAGCATTCACGTCTAGCAGTACATCACACGTCACCCACACGAGTCCCATCTGACACCAATTTTCTTGGAGTCCGTTCTACAACCATCTCTTCTCCCTCCTGTTTTCTCAACCATCGCGCGGTGGGCGGGGTGGGGGTTTGCCGATAGTCAGTTTGCTCAACTACGGTCCCACTTGTAAGTGAAAATGCAAGACCGCACGCATTCCCGCTTGAGCGGCGTGCCGAACCAACCATGTGGGGGTGCGACGCGAACACGACAGGCTTTTCCTTTTGAACTCGTAACTTGTAAAATTTGGTTCTGCTCCATGGCGCGACCGATAGATAGAAAATAACGATTTTTCCTAGAGTAATGAGAAGTTTGGTTCTAGCGCCGTTCATGCATGGAGTACGTACGAAAATTATGAAGTTGATGCAAAAGGTAAGATAATTACTTTAGTATCATATACTACTACATGGATTTGACGGAAATATAAAAATACATAGGGATCCATCAACGTTCAACGACATCCTCACGCCCTAGTGCGCCAGGTCACCAACCGACGTGTGAGGAGCAGCCACGTTGGTGGCGAGCTCAACGTGCTTCTGAACAGTGTCGTCCAAGGTTGCCCTGCGCTCCAAGAGGGCCAGCGTCCTATCATCCTCCTCTTGCATGTAGTAGTCCTTGTGGATGATTTGCGCGTAGACGTGGGTGATAATGTCGATGGTGTCTTGCTGCGCCAGGCGCTGCGCGGCGAGCGCGACCTCGAGGTGGACATTCTCCGGCGCGACGGCGGGCAGTCGCAGGGCCACCAGTACGTCGAAGAGGTTGTTGCCATAGTGGCCATTGAGGGTGGCGGGCATCACAGAGCCTAGGCACGTCGGCTGGAGGCTTACGTCAAAGTCGTCCGCAAGCTTCTTGACAACGGTGAACTTGTTGAGGAAATTGAAGAGGACCTCGTCGAACAAGGAGACAAAGCTGTCGTCCAAGCGGCCCCTCGCCCTGGCGGTCTCAAGCAATACTACCTGGAGACGTTCCTCAGTGCTAGGCCGCAGGCCGGCTTCGTGGACCATCTGGCACAGCCGGATGATGCTCGCGCTCATCCCTTCCATGGGTCTAGTGTAGCTTCTAGTCAACTGATCTTGCGATTCGAGTGATCACTCAACCCTTGGTTAGCGTGCATAGGTGCGTAGGATTTCGTACTACTCCTCGGCCCTCTACTGCACTTGCCTTTGGCTGTATGATAGGTGGGCCAGCCACCCCCTGGGGCCACGTGTCATTCACCCAAAGGCAGTTGCCGTAAGTCAATGAAGCTGCGCCCCCCTCCGTGCCGGTGCAGTATAGTCATCTCACCGGACCTCTAGTTGGGGCCAAATGAGAGAAGTCTGATGTTTACTTGTTTATTGGTCCCCTTTGCATTTTGCGCGAAGTTTTGACCTTTGATTTAACTAATAAAATTTTAATGCATGTAAACAAAAATGTTGTGTAAGTCACCTTACGAAAAACAAATAATCCCAAAATACTTAGGCACGGTGCATTAACTCCCTCCTTGTTTCTTATTTCGTGACATATCAACCAATGAGAGATGTGGGTTGTGCATGCTTTCAATGACTTGAGACTACCAAACATGACATGCAGTGTTTAGTTCATTGCATGTAATCCTATTAGTACTCTAGTTAGGAGTAGCAAAAAACATTAAGTTCTCTCGCCGATAGGAATAAAACACCATGTGTTTATTTACAGAGGGAGTAGTACATTTTTGGTGACATGCATTACTAGATATTGCTAGTCAAATACTAAAATCCAGATGGACATGGTAGTATTCCTAAATCCAGACGGTGGTGCTACTAGTACTAGTAGTAGTACTACCAATGTAGGAGTAGTAGTAGGAGTACTAGCACTGTACTATCCGTTGGTCAAATTATTACGTGTTGCTCCTCATAGTGAAGTGACAAGACCCTGCGCCGGAGATGACACCTGAGTATAGGCGCCGTGTTCGGCAAACCATAGTCAACCTCACCGTCTGCAGTCACTATCATCATGGCTGTAGAGCTAGCCTGCTTACAACTAGCCCTGTTCAACATAATTTCCCGTGCGTAGATGCCCGTGCATTGCACGGAACACCAAGATTGGGGGTGGACGGCTTTGGCAGCGGCCATCGCGCTAGATTTTTCCACGGCCTTCTACTCCTAGGTTGATTGTGAGAGACAAGGAGTTTTTTGTAAATAGGGAACAAGTGCGGGCATCTTTTTGCAAAAATGGAGAAGCTTGGTTTGTATGCGTCAGATCTAGATCCAGCGGCTATTGGTGAAAGATGGGAGGCACAACATCATCACCAACTCATGACCTATTTGATTCGCAGGATTTTGAAAACACAGGAATAGGACACGGTAATATTACAAGTTTCAAACTGATATTACAAATGTTAGGAGTAATGCTGCACCTACGAAGAGGGAATTACCAGGAAGTTTACGTAAGAACTTTCGTTACTTTAGGTGGATGCAGCATTATCGTACAAACTAAAATCCACCGCCCTGACAAGTCACTAATGAGCAAATAAGTTTTCGAGTCTCTGGCCACTTGATGTTTCAAAAACAAATTAAACTACTGCGGAGAAATGAGCTCCACCGTGTACCCGCGCGGGTGTGGCTGGGCACGAAGCGTGAGTACGTGCACGGTGCACCTATTCTCTTCTTGTATACATAAACCACCTACGTGGGGTTGTGTGAGAGAGATACAAACCTAGAGAGATATAGTGTGTGGGTTCTTGAT
>NC_041380.1:65788139-65791067 GCF_002162155.2 Triticum dicoccoides | reverse complement strand
CAATGTGTGTGAAATAGAGTCCTGGATATAACATATATATAGAGGGGGCGATCCACGAGAAGAGAGTGCAGGTATCATCGGCTTGAGGTGTCCATAGAATCGAAGAGAGGGATGATGTGTGTGTGTGTGCGCGCGCAATCAATAAAGAGTGCCATCGAATTTGTGTGTGCCCACGTCACAGATATAGAGTGGCTGGCCTACTGGAACGTGAGATGGGACATGTGCAATTTGTCTCTGTGGCATGGATACCTACCTGCAGCGCTCGACTATCGGTGTGTGGTGGGGGAAGAGGGAGGCCCAATTAACTATAGAGGTACAATGGCTGGTATATGTGTGGAGGAGGAGAGAGGCCTACCTCATGTATTAAGGAGATCGATCCGCCTCATGTATTAAGGGAGATCGATCGGCATCCATGCATATGTGCAGGAGATGAATAAGGTTGGGAGAGAGATAGAGCTAGAGTGTTGGAGGGGGTGGTTGTGGAGTTGCTTCTAACAAATGGTGGGATAGGCTTGCTAGACAAACGGAGGGCACGCCCGCAATATCAATAAGAGAGTAGATGGCTGCTTGTTATCTGTGCACGTGCATGTGAGAGACGGGTCAGGAGGCATGCACGAATGATGAGGGGGGACAATGTGGCTGTGGTAAGAAGACGTAACTACATAGGAAGATCAATCGCCCTTTGTAAGAGAAAGGAGAGACATAACTTGTGAGGTACGTCGATCGATGGGGGGGTAGTTAAAGTTGATCTAGTTATATGTTGGGAGATCGATCGGTATACATGCATGTGTGTGTTAGAAGCAAATGAGGCACGAGGAGAAGGATAGAGAGAGAGGGATGCATGTAGGAGGTGGTACGAGAGGGATACTATATCGAGGGGGAGGAGTGTGCGAGTACGAGAACGATGAAAGGAGTGGTGGGAGTGAGGCATGGACGGTGACAAGAGAAGAGGGGAAGCTTGTGTTTGTGCTAGGCACACCTGGCTAGATAGGCATATCGATCGATGTGTGCCGTAAAGAAGGAGCTGGGGGGCCTACACACACCATGGGTGAACAACCTAAAGTGAAAAGACGAATTTGCGCGATTGAGCTAGAGAATGCTGAGGGAGGGTGAGAGGGATGCGGGTGTGTGCATGCACAAGAGAAAGTTAGTGCTAGCTACAAAGATAAGAGGGTTGTGTGGGTGTAAAAGACGAATAGAGATCATATATACTTCATTATAAAAAGTGAATTAGGATATTTGAAGAATTTATCATAGTGTTTCAAACCGACGGATGTGTGAATATATATAACGGTGATACACATGGTGTGGTTATGAACATGGTATACTACATTTAATATATCTTATCTCTACTCTTATAAAAAACGGAGTTGTTGATGATGGTGTGCCTGCCATCCTGCATTATAGGTCATCTGATTTATATCTGGCGGATAGCAAGGAAACTATGATGGTTGAAGTTGGCAACAATCATGATTGTAGATTCTTATTGAAATAGAGAAACGAATTCAAATTTAGTTCGAATTGCAGCGGTAGTATAGACATTTGGAATGCACTAAAATGTTGGTATGAGTAGGTTAGATGCATTATACACCAAGCGAAAAAATTTAATCGGACATAACATGGATTCATACTCCCTCCTTCCATCTATATAGGGCGTAATGAGATTTTTAAGACCGCCTTTGACTATTGACAAGATTAATAGTACATGACATGCACAATGTGAAAATTATATCATTGAAAGAACCTTTCACAGACGAATTTAACGATGTGCTTTGTGTAAGTTGCATGTCATATATCATTGCTCTAATATTTGGACAAAGTTAGCATCGAAAAACGCATTAGGCCCTATATAGATGGAAGGAGGGAGTAGCTTTGAATAGCATTTGTATAGTAAAACGGGGCAAGACTCTCTCTTTGTGTGGTGTGAATAGTTTTATTTTTTTCGTTTTCTTTTTGGTTGAGGGAAGTGCGAATTGATTTGGTACGTACAAGTACAATATTACTACACGTTAGGCTTGTCCCTAAAATTCAACTCGTGTCTTGTTATATCCTGAAAATTCAGATATCGTGCTCCCAAAACTGGTGCCTTCACAACCCGCGCCTTGCTATCCTGAAATTACAACGCGCGCGAAAACTCCCTCCAGCTGCCAAATCCCGACAGTGAAATCCCCCTTCTAACCCTGAGCCGAAAGGGCCGCTAGTTCAAATCGGTGGGGGGTACTTTTGTAACACACCCTACATTTTGGACAAGCGCATTCCTAAGTCATGCTTCACCCCCTCGCGTCGCCCCCTTTTTGACATTCGAAATCCCAGGCCGCCATAACCTCTCCACTCCAGCCGCGAAACACCACCCTCCTCTGTCCGCCACGTCACCGCTGCCCAGCCGGAGCCTCTTCCCCAACGACGTCGTCCATCACAACAGCTCGGCGTCCCTCGTCCACCTCCCCGGATGAGGATCCGTCGTCCATCTCATCGTCCCACCGGTTCAGCCGCCCCGTCCTCCACCTCCAAGGAGCCGCTCCAACGATCTCCTCGTCTATCGCAGCTACTCCATCCCCACAGCGCCGCCTTAACCTGCTCCACCGTAACCGCAACATCCTCACCGACTCCTCGGACGAAGCCGAGGCCTAATCGGCGCCACCAAAGAGGTTGTACACTCATCTCATCGCACCTTCTCCTTAACTCGACCTCCCGGCGCCGACGGTGCTCCATCTCGCACCCCCATGGAGCGGCTACCTTGATGCCGGCACCGCGGGCGACATCTCCACGGCGGCTCTCCCCCAGTGCAAGGCCCCTTCGGTGGCGGCGTCCATACCACCTGGATCTGCTACTGCTCCGGCTCTCGCTTGATCGCTCGCTCGCCCAGCTGCTGCTGCCGCTCTCCCCCTTGCTCGTGCTGCTGCTCTGCTCCGATTAAACCACACTTCA
>NC_041380.1:65772239-65787730 GCF_002162155.2 Triticum dicoccoides | reverse complement strand
GGAGTTAAGGAAGAACCACCTGCAGCGGGGACGGGGGCTCGCCGGAGAGGTGCCCCACTATCTATCTTAGGGTTCAGGGTGGGGGCGAGGGGCCTAGAGGGCTGGCCGGGGCAGCGGTGGCGAGTTGTTTTGGGGCGGCGAGGCGGCGCTGGGGCCGGCGGTTCGGCCGATGGTGGCTGGTGGGTCAGGGGGGGTGCAATTCAAAGATTAACTGCAGACCCTCCCTAAACTACATGTCAAGTGCCTCTCTACTACCATTGCGTTCAGTTTCGACAGTAGCATTCAGATTCCACAGTAAATTTCAGTTTCAACAGTTAAGTTCAGAGTCAACAGTTTTTACCTCATCTGTTGTAGTCAGGTGGTTTCTGGTGATGTTAATTTTACATCCATTTTACATCATCTATTGGAGATGCTATTAGAATCCCACGTGAGATTGACGATGTCTGTCTTGTGCTGCTTCAGCCTTGACGTCTTATGGCTCACCGGAGTTGCTCCAATGATAGAACGATCCATCACAACAGAGCAGTGCCCTGGATGCCGTCTACAGATTCCTCAGATCTTCCTCCACACCTTTGACAACCACCTCTGCCTCAACTACTTCAGCAACCAACCCAATGATGTTGAGGTCGACACGGCTACGGCAATGAGGTTGTACACTTGTTGCATCACTTATTACTATACATTCACGTCGATCCATTAGGGCTATTTTGGTTCAACAGAAAAACATCGATCCACTGGTTGTTACCATCACTCTAAATTTTTGCATGCTCTCCTTACATAATCTCACCATATTTTTTCGTATGCATGTCAGATATTGTACACAGTCATGCTGAACATGTAGAGAAAAAGAGAAGAGTTTTGCGTGGCAATACAATGTCATGCAGACATTGCTCCATGGTGGGTTCAATGGCAAACCCTCCCCACCCCTCTCCAGATTGTAATCTAGAGGAAGATATCTGTTCTGAGGCGGATTCGGACACCGCTGAACACTCCTATTTACCCCCAGTGTGTTTGCTCTACCTTGGCATGATGATGTTAGTCATATCATGCATATGTTGCCTTGCAGTGCCTACTTTTCACATCATATATGTCATCTGCTTAGTTTAGACATGTTCTGTAATGCCA
The DNA here is from genome assembly GCF_002162155.2 of Triticum dicoccoides. NCBI lineage: Eukaryota > Viridiplantae > Streptophyta > Magnoliopsida > Poales > Poaceae > Triticum > Triticum dicoccoides. The sequence goes on along the minus strand of NC_041380.1, from coordinate 65,786,605 downwards.
CCTATTTAGTTTCTATATCATATATGGGAATTATGCAGTCTCATGTCTTTTAGCCAGCCATAATATATGTGAAATGTGCAATGCCATCCTGTTTAACCAGGCTTCATATATTTGAATGATATCTTGCCCATCCTTTTCTTCATTACATTTCCATTTGTCGACAATGTTTGTACATTAAACTACTCTTCATGTGAATCAGTCATTTGGGTGGGAGATGGAAAAATCTGGAGTGAAAACAAGGCCTTCAGAGCAGACAGTGCTACCTGTCGAAGCAGATCACTTGTTGGGTCCCGATAGCTCCTCAGAGATGGATTCAGAGACAGATGACCAGTCCTATTCCCCCACTGAGGTGTATGCTCTAACTTGGCACGGTTATATTGCTCATATCATGCATACGGTGTCTTGCATTGCATAGTTTAGACATCATATACACAATATTCAACACCATGTTCTTAGTTCAGACATCATATCGAATGCCCTCTGTTTAGCATATAAATCACATATGTGAATTAAATGATGCGATCCTGATTACTTAGATAACATGTAGGTGAATTATGTCATGCGATCCTATTTAGTTATTCATCCTATCTTTGAATTATGTTATGCTATGCTATCCAGTTTAGATAGACATCATATATGTGAAATTATGTCATGCTATCCGTTTTAGTTAAACAATATACATGTCAACTATTGCATGCCCTCTTTTTTCCACACTATATATTGCATCTGTCTCTCATACAATGTATGTACATTCAACTATGTTTCCTGTTTATCAGCCATTTGAATTGGAGCGGGTGATGCCAGTATCTAGCGGACTAAAAACACGGTCTTCAAATAAAACAGTGCTACCTCTTGGTGGAGATAGCACCCCAGTTGTACATGCACAAGAACCAGCCCTACCACACATAACCCAAACTCTCGCAGATTGTACTGCTACTATGATGGACAGAGAACCAGCTTCACCCAATCTAACCCTAACCCCAGCCGATAGTAACCCAGCTCCTATTGACACAGCACCATCTCCACCACAGAACTCCCAAACAAGAGCAGTTAGTAAGGTAGCTCCAGTGCCCAAAGGGCCAGTACTATCACGGTGAACCCCAACTCCACCAGTTAGTACGCCTATTCGTGTGGAGGAAGCACAACCAGCTAGTCGTAGTTTAGCATCTATCGCATTTGATGTTGTTAAATTGTATGTGCGTATCTTTCCATCTTGGAAACATTATACTGAAGATGAAGGAAAATGCCAGTTGCAGGTGTTTGTCCAGGAGTTATGTGTAAGTAATGTTATTCATGGCAATTACTTTGCTTCGTCCCATACATCCTACCTCCATGATGGTTATAATATAGCAATTTTTCCCATTTTTCTCTATAGAGAAGGACCGATTTGGAAACTCAGGATGAGGTAACCTGTGCTAATACCTCTGCTATCTTCAAGAATGCTTGGTGGCAGTATCGGAATTACATGAAGAAAACATACTTCACCGGCAAAGAAACTCATCAAATTCCCTTATGTTCTCCTGAGACACATTTACTGGACGATGACTGGATACGCCTTGTTTTTTGTATTGGTCCCGAACCAAGAATGTGGTAAGGTCTATAAGCTCATTTTCTATTTTTAAGTATTATATTCTTGCGTCTTACTATACTCTGTTCATGTAGAACAAGTGCCTAAACCTGAAGAACAACTGTTCTAATTTAAAATTCCATTGCTACCATAGGACATAGATATATGTTTGTTTGGTGCTTTTATTATGTACTAGTACTTGGCAACAGAAGACTTGGTAGTTTAATCCTGTCCACCTTACTAATAAACTGGATCACCGAAATGAGTTTCATATACTAGTATGTGTCTACTTGTTTCTTCTTTTAGAATGCTAACAGAATATTGGGAAATAGTGCCTTATTAAGCAACGGTAAAGGAAGTAATGAAAATAAGGTTTAGGATAGTGACACATCCTGTCTTGGTTTAGTGTTGGAGTTACTGGCCACTACCGCTTGCACAAGCTATTCAAACTCAATGTCTGAATCAGTTCGGTTTCTTGAGTCTCAACTACAAGGTGAAAGACATCGATCAGCTGTGCTGCGACAAGAAGCGGAAGGACTGCAGAAGTCCCTGGAGCATTCAGATGCATACTTTCTGGTGCAATAGCAAGCGTTGGAGGATTTTAGCACCAAACAGGACAAAGCTAATCAGCTTGCTAAGCTTGTTGCCAGCATGGTGGATACCCAGGATAACATTTCTTGAGCTCTTCTAAAGTTGTTTTAGTTATGCTCTTGTTTTGCTGCCGTGTTTATTTGCACTGGTGGCCATTTTTGACGGCCAGTGTATATGATATGCTGCTTTGTTCCCTATATTTGCACTGGTGGCGAACTTTGAAGCCCAGTAGATCTAATATGTGTAATAGTCGTGATAGCCTAGCGTTAGTTGCTTGCTTATTTATTTCCTTGTTGTCTTGTTTATTTGTTTGCTTGTAGTCATTGCAGTTCTTTTTCCACGGTTAACTAGTGGCTGCAATAACCTATTTTTTAAACTAGGCCACAATAACCATGGGCTAATATTTACTGTAGTGACACTGGGCCTCCTACGGGCCGTAGAAACAGTGGGCCTTCTACGGGCCGTAGAAATAGTAGGCCTTCTACGGGCCGTAGAAACAATGGGCCTTCTACGGGCTGTATCATCAATGGGCCTTATACGGGCCGTATGATCGATTGGCCAAACATGGGCCAATAACAGGCCGCATTATGGCCGTAAAGGGATAGAGTTGGAATTGTCCGTTCATTGGCCGACCGTAACGGGCCATCGTTAATAGGCCGTATTTGATGACGCTATGAAAACGGCCCAACATATTAACAGACCACAAACGGGCCGACTGTAACCACAGACTGAATTTGGCCCATAAGCGGAAAATGACAGTAACGGGCCATAAGTAAACGAATGCTGGAAATGAGCCCAAGAATAAATGGGCTCTGAGAAGGCCGAAAGATAACATGGGCTGGAAACGGCCCAACGAAATAACGGGCCGTTAATGGGTATAAAGTGATACACTTTCATTACGGGCCAGTTTCACCAGGGGCCGTTAATGGGTGTAAAGTGATACACTATTCATTACGAGCCAGTTTCACCATGGGCCGTTAATAGGCCAAGAGTTACATAGGGCCTCATATGGGCCAAAAGACGTCATGGGCCATACATGGGCCAGAAGTGAAAATGGGTTGGAATCATATTGGATGGCCCAGATGATGCTACTAGGCCTAATTCGGATAGGGTGTAACGGGCCTTGGGTTAGCGCGCTGTAAATGGGCTATATGCGAACAGGCCATTAACAGGCTTTACATGGGCCGGCCCGCCACCTTTTGACCAAGTCAAACGGGCCGGCCTTTTCACAGGAATGGGCCTCTGTTGGGCCGTGCCACGTGTCGACGTATCATAGGCGCCTATCTGACCCACTGACGAGCTGACACGTGTTTCGTCCGGCCAATAAGAATTTTACACGTGGAAATTTCCCATTGGTCGGGGCTGTTAACGGGTTATCGGATCCAAAACCCAACCCGATAGCTTAACAGCGTTCCGTTACGGTGGATGCCACGTGTCAGTCACCCTTGACGAAAGAACTTCTGTGACGTGCGATTTATCGTCATGGAAGTGGACACTTCCGTGATGATGATTTTGGTAATGTCATGGAACACTTCAACGACATCACAGGTATGACTATCTTGATTTTGTCATAAATTTGTCATGGATGTACATGCATGACAAAAAACACGACCTACTGTGACAAACACGTATCATCACAGAAGTGTATTTTTTTGTAGTGTTTACTTTGCTCGGGTCCACGGCTATACCTTCGGCGGATAGTACATGTCCGAGAAACCCAACTTGCTTGAGCCAAAATTCACATTTACTGAATTTGGCATAAAGCTAATGGTCATGGAGTCGTTGTAGCACTGCTCGAAGGTGATCCTTGTGCTCGTCTTCACCCTTGGAGTAAATGAGGATGTCATCGATGAAGACTACCAGGAATTTTCGAGGAAAACCATGAATACTTTGTTCATCATATGCATGAAGAAAGCAGGGGCATTGGTGAGACCAAAGGACATCACGACATATTCATAAAGACCGTACCGAGTAGTGAATGCGGTCTTAGGAATATCTTCCTTTTTAATCTCAAGCTGATGATATCCGGTCCATAAATCGATCTTAGAGAATACTTTAGCCCCACTGAGCTGATCAAACAAATCATCAATCCTTGGCAGCGGGTATTTATTTTTGATGGTGACCTCATTCAGCTGGCAGTAATCTACGCACATGCGGAGACTGTCATCCTTTTTGTCCACAAAAATAGCGGGTGATCCCCATGGTGAAGAGCTGGGACGAATATATCTTTTCTGGAGTAGTTCATCAAGCTGTTTCTTAAGCTCCACTAATTCTGATGAGGGTATTCGGTAATACTTCTTGTATAACGGTGCAGTTCCAGGCTCAAGATCTATTGCAAGTTCCAGTTCTCGGTCTAGTGGCATACCTGGCAGTTCTTCTGGAAATACATCAGGGTACTCGCTCACCACAGGAATTAGTTCCAACTCATCCACAGCGGTGAAAACCAATTCTTGCTTGGGTATTTTCTTGCGAGCATAGAATTTGGTAGTCTGCATGTTCAGACTGGTCAAAGTGACTTCTCGTGTTGCGCAGTTTATACAAACTTGATATTGGGTCAACCAATTCATACCCAATATAATATCCAACTTTTCAGACTCAATAAGTATCAGAGAGGTTGGAAAGTAGACTCCGTTGATATTGATTTCTAGATCGCGACAGACCATGTTGCTCTTGATTAGAGATCCCGGGGTTTGTACCAGCATATTTTTGCCTAAAAGTGTACAAGGAAATTTGTTTTGGGCAGCAAAACTCTGAGAAATAAAAGAATGGGAAGCCCCAGAGTCAAATAAAATTACGGCAGGTATGCCATTAACAGAAAACATACCAATGACGACTTCGGGATTCTCATATGCTTCGTCGGCTGAGATATGATGCACGTACCCAGTATTTTTTTGCTGGGTCGGGCATGACTCTATAAAGTTGACTTGTGGCTTCAATGGGGCATTCGCCTTGTCGTTCTTGGGGGACGGTTTGGCATAATGCCCGTTCTACCCACAATTGAAGCATGAATTATTGCGCTGACCCTCCTTACGTATTGGGTTGGTCACGACATTCTTGACTTGAGTGGTGGTCTTGTTAACATTCTGTTGCCAATTGGGCTTGTATTCCACCTGAGTCTATTGCCAGGTTCGAGCCTTTTGCACTGGTTGCCCATCCTTCTTTGGCACAAACTTACGCTTGTTGTCGTTGTTGTTGTTGTTGGCAGGCCTATTATCTGATACAAGCATGTGCTCCCGTTCAGCAATGAGAGCCTTGTTCACCAGAGTTTGGAAATCCGGGAAATCAAACATACTGAGAGTACAACGGAGTTGCGTATTTAAGCCTCCAAGAAATATGTCAATCTTCTTTTCCTCGGTGGCCACGTCATAAAGGGAGTAACGGGCCAGATGATTAATTTTTTGCAAATATTCCCCCACAGACTAATTTCCTTGGACGAGTGCGAGAAATTCATGCTGCTTAACCTTCATAACTCTAGTAGGGATATGATATTTCCGGAACTGATCCTTAAATTTTTCCCAGGTGATTTCTTCATCAGCAGGCCACATGGCCTTTGCATTTCCCACCATATGGCAGAAGTGCCTTCAAGGTAATGATTTGCAAATGGAACTATATCATTTTCTTCAGTACGAGAAATCTCAAGCTTTTTATCAATGGTACGCAAAAAATCGTCTGCATCCAATGGGTCAACAATCATCTGACTGAAACTGGGTGGCTTGGTCCTTTGAAAATCTGACAGCTTTTAGTAATGACCATTCTGATTTCCATTCTGTCCAACCATAGCTTGCACACTTCTTAATATTTCAAGCAGATCATTGTTCCTTCTTTCCTCAAACATACGCAGAATTTTCTTGGTGGAGGGTGGATTTGGCGGTGGAGGCGGTGGCGGAACGTGTGGCTCGGGAGAATGTCCTGCCTGTCGTGCGGAATGACGAATAGGAGTTCCCTCACGGACGCTGCTACTGCTACCTCCCCGCATCATCCTATTGTGGATTTTTCGCAAGACAACGCAATCGAGATGAGAAACATCCAAAAATAAATTTGGGGAAAAGCCAGCGACAAATTCCAGAAGAAAACAAAAGAGCAAAGAAAATACAGCGAATAAAGTCCCAACATAATTATACATAGAGTCATACATGAAAGATAAATGATGTCTACTACAAAACCTTCTTCTTGTAGACGTTGTTGGTCCTCCAAGTGCAGAGGTTTGTACGACAGTAGCAAATTTCCCTCAAGTGGATGACCTAAGGTTTATCAATCCATAGGAGGCGTAGGATGAAGATGGTCTCTCTCAAGCAACCCTGCAACCAAATAACAAAGAGTCTCTTGTGTCCCCAACACACCCAATACAATGGAAAATTGTATAGGTGCACTAGTTCGGCGAAGAGATGGTGATACAAGTGCAATATGGATGATAGATAAAGGTTTTTGTAATCTGAACATATAAAACAGCAAGGTAACTAATGATCAAAGTGAGCACAAACGGTATTGCAATGCTAGGAAACAAGGCCTATGGTTCATACTTTCACTAGTGTAAGTCCTCTCAACAATAATAACATAATTGGATCATATAACTATCCCTAAACTTGCAACAAAGAGTCACTCCAAAGTCACTAATAGCGGAGAACAAATGAAGAGATTATGGTAGGGTACGAAACCACCTCAAAGTTATTCTTTCCAATCAATTCGTTGGGCTATTCCTATAAGTGTCACAAACAGCCCTAGAGTTCATACTAGAATAACACCTTAAGACACAAATTAACAAAAACCCTAATGTCACCTAGATACTCCAATGTCACCTCAAGTATCGGTGGGTATGATTATACGATATGCATCACACAATCTCAGATTCATCTATTCAACCAACACATAGAATCTCAAAGAGTGCTCCAAAGTTTCTACCGGAGAATTACGACGAAGACGTGTGCCAACCCCTATGCATAGGTTCATGGGCGGAACCTGCAAGTTGATCACCAAAACATACATCAAGTGAATCACGTGATATCCCATTGTCACCACAGATACGCACGGCAAGACATACATCAAGTGTTCTCAAATCTTTAAAGACTCAATCCGATAAGATAACTTCAAAGGGAAAACTCAATCCATTACAAGAGAGTAGAGGGGGAAGAAAACATCATAGGATCCAAATATAATACCAAAGCTCACGATACATTAAGATCGTATCACCTCAAGAACATTAGATAGAGAGAGAGAGATCAAACACATAGCTACTAGTACATACCTCAGCCCCGAGGGAGAACTACTCCCTCCTCGTCATGGAGAGCACCGGGATGATGAAGATGGCCACCGGAGAGGGATTCCCCCTCCGGCAGGGTGCCAGAATGGGTCTAGATTGGTTTTCGGTGGCTACAGAGGCTTCTAGCGGTGGAACTCCCGATCTATTGTGCTCCCCGATCATTTTAGGGTATATGGATATATATAGGCAGAAGAGGTACCTCAGGGGAGCCACGAGGGGCCCATGAGGGTGGAGGCCGCGCCCCCTGCCTCGTGGCTTCCTCGTCGCTTCCCTTACATGGACACCAAGTCTCCCGGGTTCCTTTCCTTCCAAAAATAAGTTCCGTGAAGTTTCAGGTCAATTGGACTCCGTTTGATTTTTCTTTTCTGCGATACTCTAAAACAAGGAAAAAACAAAAACTGGCACTGGGCTCTGGGTTAATAAGTTAGTCCCAATAATAATATAAAAGTGTATAATGAAGCCCAAAAACATCCAAAACAGAAGATAATATAGCATGGTGCAATCAAAAATTATAGATACGTTGGAGACGTATCAGCATCCCCAAGCTTAATTCCTGCTCGTCCTCGAGTAGGTAAATGATAAATTTTTTTTGATGTGGAATGCTACTTGGCATAATTTCAATGTAATTCTTATTAATTGTGGTATGAATATTCGGATCTGAAAGATTCAAGATAAAAGTTCATATTGACATAAAAATAATAATACTTCAAGCATACTAACTAAGCAATTATGTCCTCTCAAAATAACATGGCCAAAGAAAGTTCATCCCTACAAAATCATATAGTTTAGTGATGCTCCATTTTCGTCACACAAGAATGCTCTCACCATGCACAACCCCGATGACAAGCCAAGCAATTGTTTCATACTTTAGTAATCTCAAACTCTATAAACCTTCACGCAATACATGAGCGCGAGCCATGGATATAGCACTATGGGTGGAATAGAATATGATGATGGGGGTTATGTGGAGAAGACAAAAAGGAGAAAGTCTCACATCAAAGAGGCTAATCAATGGGCTATGGATATACCCATCAATTGATGTTAATGCAAGGAGTAGGGATTATCATGCAACGGATGCACTAGAGCTATAGATGTATGAAAGCTCAACAAAAGAAACTAAGTGGGTGTGCATCCAACTTGCTTGATCATGAAGACCTAGGGCACTTGAGGAGGTCCATTGTTGGAATATACAAGACAAGTTCTATAATGAAAAATTCCCACTAGTATATGAAAGTGACAAAACAAGAGACTCTCTATCATAAAGATCATTGTGCTACTTTGAAGAACAAGTGTGGAAAAAGGATAGTAGCATTGTCCCTTTTTTTATTTGTCCTTCCCCTTTTTATTTGGCCTTTCTTTTTTATTTGGCCCCCTTTTTTTGGCCTTGCCTTTTTTGGGACAATGCTCTATGAATGATGATCATCACACTTCTATTTACTTACAACTCAAGAATTACAACTCGATACTTAGAACAAGATATGACTCTATATGAATGCCTCCGGCAGTGTACCGGGATTGCGATGAATCAAGAGTGACATGTATGGAAAATTACGCATGGTGGCTTTGCCACAAATATGATGTCAACTACATGATCATGCAAAGCAATATGACAATGATGATGCGTGTCATAATAAACGGAATGGTGGAAAGTTGCATGGCAATATATCTCGGAATGGCTATGGAAATGCCATAATAGGTAGGTATGGTGGCTGTCTTGAGGAAGATATAAGGAGGTTCATGTGTGAAAGAGCGTATCATATCACGGGGTTTGGATGCACCGGCGAAGTTTACACCAACTCTCAATGTGAGAAAGGGCAATGCACGGTACTGAAGAGGCTAGCAATGATGGAAGGGTGAGAGTGCGTATAATCCATGGACTCAACATTAGTCATAAATAACTCACATACTTATTGCAAAAATATACAAGTCATCAAAAACCAAGAACTACACTCATGCTCCTAGGGGGATAGATTGGTAGGAAAAGACCATCGCTCGTCCCCATCCGCCACTCATAAGGAAGACAGTCAAAGAACACCTCATGTTTCAAATTTGTTACATAACGTTTACCATACGTGCATGCTACGGGACTTGCAAACTTCAACACAAGCATTTCTCAAATTCACAACTACCCAACTAGCACGACTTTGATATTATTACCTCCATATCTCAAAACAATCATCAAGCATCAAACTTCTCATAGTATTCAATGCACTTTATATGAAAGTTTTTACTATTCTTGGATGCCTAGCATATTAGGATTATTTAAGAAAATTACCATGCTATTTAAGTATCTCAAAATAATATAAGTGAAGCATGAGAGTTCATCTATTTCTTCAAAATAAAACCACCATTGTGCTCTAAAAGATATAAGTGAAGCACTAGAGCAAACGACAAACTACTCCGAAAGATATAAGTGAAGATCAATGAGTAGTCGAATAATTATGCAACTATGTGAAGACTCTCTAACATTTAATAGTTTCAGATCTTGGTATTTTATTCAAACATCAAGCAAAACTAAAGTAAATAAAATGACGCTCCAAGCAAAACACATATCATGTGGCGAATAAAAATATATAGCTCCAAGTAAAGTTACCGATGAACAAAGACGAAAGAGGGGATGCCATCCAGGGCATCCCCAAGCTTAGGCTTTTTGGTGTCCTTGGATCGTAACTTGGGGTGCCTTGGGCATCCCCAAGCTTAGGCTCTTTCCACTCCTTATTCCATAGTCCATTGAATCTTTACCCAAAACGTGAAAACTTCACAACACAAAACTTAACCGAAAACTCGTAAGCTCCGTTAGTATAAGAAAATAAATCACCACTTAGGTGCTGTTGTGAACTCATTCTAAAGTCATATTGGTGTAATATCTACTGTATTCCAACTTCTATATGGTTCATACCCTCCGACCCTACTCATAGATTCATCAAAAAAAGCAAACAACACATAGAAAACAGAATCTGTCAAAAACAGAACAGTCTGTGGTAGTCTGTAGCTAACGCAAACTTGTGGAACTCATAAAATTATCAAACAAATTGGTGGACCTGAGTAATTTGTCTATTAATCATCTGCAAAAATAATTAACTAAATATCACTCTCCAATAAAAAATGGCAGCAATTCTCGTGAGCTCTAAAGTTTCTGTTTTTTATAGCAAGATCAACAAGACTTTCCCCAAGTCTTCCCAAAGGTTCTACTTGGCAAAAACAATAATTAAAAGCATAAAACCACATCTAAACAGAGGCTAGATGAATTATTTATTACTAAGCAGGAGCAAAAACTAAAGAACAAGAATAAAGTTGGGTTGCCTCCCAACAAGCGCTATCGTTTAACGCCCCTAGCTAGGCGTGATGATTTCAATGATGCTCACATAAAAGATAAGAATTGTAACATAAAGAGAGCATCATGAAGAATATAAATAGCAAATTTAAGTCTAACCCACTTCCTATGCATAGGGATTTTGTGAGCAAACAACTTGTGGGAACAAGAATCAACTTGCATAGGAAGGTAAAACAAGCATAACTTCAAAACTTTAAGCACATAGAGAGCAAACTTGATATTATTGCAATTCCTACAAGAATATATTCCTCCCTCATAATAATTTTCAGTAGCATCATGAATGAATTCAACAATATAACTATCACATAAAGCATTCTTTTCATGAGCCACAAGCATATAATTTTTATTACTGTCCACATAAGCAAATTTCTTCTCATGAATAGTAGTGGGAGCAAAATCAACAAAATAACTATCATGTGAGGCATAATACAATTGAAAACTAAAATCATGATGACAAGTTTCATGATATTATTATTCTTTATAGCATACAAGTCATCACAATAATCATCATAGATATCAACTTTGTTCTCATAATCAATTGGAACCTCTTCTGGAATAGTGGATTCATCACAAAATAAAGTCATGACCTCTCCAAATCCACTTTCATCAATATAATCATCATAAATAGGAGGCATGCTTTCATCATAATAAATTTGCTCATCAAAACTTGGGGGACAAAAAATATCATCTTCACCAAACATAGCTTCCCCAAGCATATCATCTTCAAGGAATTCATACTAACAACATTGCAATCATGCTCATCATTCAAATATTTAGTGCCAAACATTCTAATGCATTCTTCTTCTAACACTTTGGCACAATTTTCCTTCCCATCATACTCACGAAAGATATTAAAAAGATGAAGCGTATGAGGTAAATTTAACTCCATTTTTTAGTTTCTTTTATAGACTAAACTAGTGATAAAACAAGAAACTAAAAGATTCAATTGCAAGATCTAAAGATATACCTTCAAGAGCTAACCTCCCCGGCAACGGCGCCAGAAAAGAGCTTGATTTCTACTACACAACCTTCTTCTTGTAGACGTTGTTGGGCCTCCAAGTGCAGAGGTTTGTAGGATAGTAGCAAATTTCCCTCAAGTGGATGACCAAAGGTTTATCAATACGTAGGAGGCGTAGGATGAACATGGTCTCTCTCAAGCAACCCTGCAACCAAATAACAAAGACTCTCTTGTGTCCCCAACACACCCAATACAATGGCAAATTGTATAGGTGCACTAGTTCGGCGAAGAGATGGTGATATAAGTGCAATATGGATGATAGATAAAGGTTTTTGTAATCTGAAAATATAAAAACAGCAAGGTAACTAATGATAAAAGTGAGCACAAACGGTATTTTAATGCTAGGAAACAAGGCCTAGGGTCCATACATTCACTAGTGTAAGTCCTCTCAACAATAATAACATAGTTGGATCATATAACTATCCCTCAACATGCATCAAAGAGTCACTCCAAAGTCACTAATAGCGGAGAACAAACGAAGAGATTATGGTAGGGTACGAAACCACCTCAAAGTTATTCTTTCCAATCAATCCGTTGGGCTATTCCTATAAGTGTCACAAACAACCCTAGAGTTCGTACTAGAATAACACCTTAAGACACAAATCAACCAAAACCCTAATGTTACCTAGATACTCCAATGTCACCTCAAGTATCCGTGGGTATGATTATACGATATGCATCACACAATCTCAGATTCATCTATTCAACCAACACATAGAACCTCAAAGAGTGCCCCAAAGTTTGTACCGAAGAATTACGACGAAAACGTGTGCCAACCCCTATGCATAGGTTCATGGGCGGAACCCGGAAGTTGATCACCAAAACATACATCAAGTCAATCACGTGATATCCCATTGCCACCACAGATACGCACGGCAAGACATACATCAAGTATTCTCAAATCTTTAAAGACTCAATCCGATAAGATAACTTCAAAGGGAAAACTCAATCCATTACAAGAGAGTAGAGGGGGAAGAAAACATCATAGGATCCAAATATAATAGCAAATATCGCGATACATCAAGATCATATCACCTCAAGAACATGAGAGAGAGAGAGAGATCAAACACATAGCTACTGGTACATACCCTCAGCCCCGAGGGAGAACTACTCCCTCCTCGTCATGGAGAGCACTGGGATGATGAAAATGGCCACCGGAGAAGGATTCCCCCTCCGGCAGGGTGTCAGAACGGGTCTAGACTGGTTTTCGGTGGCTACGGAGGCTTCTGGCGGCGGAACTCCCGATCTATTGTGCTCCCCGATCGTTTTAGGGTATATGGATATATATAGGCAGAAGAGGTACGTCAGGGGAGCCATGAGGGGTCCACGAGGGTGGAGGGCGCGCCCAGGGGGGTGGGCTCTCCACCTACCTCGTGGCTTCCTCGTTGCTTCCCTTACATGGACACTAAGTCTCCCGGGTTGCTTTCCTTCCAAAGTAAGTTCCGTGAAGTTTCAGGTCAATTGGACTCCACTTGATTTTCCTTTTCTGCGATACTCTAAAACAAGGGAAAAACAGAAACTGCCACTGGGCTCTGGGTTAATAAGTTAGTCCCAAAAATAATATAAAAGTGTATAATGAAACCCATAAATATCCAAAACAGAAGATTATATAGCATGGAGCAATCAAAAATTATAGATACGTTGGAGACGTATCAATAAACAACATGACAGGTTCAACTACTCTCATACATGCAACGAAACATCATGACTCGTACGGCTACATCCGTACATTATCCTGACGACTACAAATACTCCGAGGTACTACTGCTCTGCTGGTGCTGCGGTGTCCTCCCCTGAAGCACACTCGGATCCTGAACTGACATGGTTAACTATAACCTTCGGGTTATAGGTAACACGATGTGACGCCCGGATAATTAGGCTACAATAATCCCGCGTTAACGATGCCACGTCACCTCGGTTACTGTTGATAAACTCGAGTTAGTTCAAAAACGATTCAAATTAAAATTTAAAATATAGGCAAACAGTAAAATTTTCAAATATCAAAACTAAAATGTTTGGGTTGTGTCAAATAAATCGTAAGTAATTATGGTGGAGAAACCAAACTTTGATAAAATGTTTAAAGGCTCTAAAATGATTAAAACAGTAGTGAAAACAATTAAACAAATGCCCAGTGAATTTATAAAATGCTAAAACTATTTTAGAATTTATAAAATGCTAAAACTATTTTATTACGGGTTAAGAATTAATCTTACAGTAGTTTGGTGATAAATACAAATTTGGGCACTAGTGGTAATTTTTATAAAACTAAAAGTAAAAGAAACTAGAAATAAAATAGAAAAGAAAATAAGGAAAAGGAGTAGACAAAACAGTAAACACAAAAAAGGGGCAAAGCCCCCTCTCCCTGGGCCATTCGGCCCAGCTGGCCGATACCGGCCACAACTGGCCGGCCCATCCCGCCGCCTTAACCCCCACTCCCCCGCTAACCCTAACCGCACCACTTCCCCCACTCCCTCGTTCTCTCCTCCCCATTCCCGATCCAATCTGGATCGGGGAAATGACACCCTCGCTCCTCTTTCCCCCCCGACCGGATCTAGATCGGGACAGCAAGCCCCCCCGGAGACCCTCCTCGATGGAGCGG
>NC_041380.1:65770460-65771451 GCF_002162155.2 Triticum dicoccoides | reverse complement strand
CCTAGCTTGTCGGCCCCGCGCACCTTGCCGCGGGTGCCCGCCCCTCCACCTGGCCGCTACTGCCGCGCCATCCCGCCTCAACCATTGCTGCGCCGCGGCCTCGATCTGTCGCCGTGCCCCGGTGGCCTTGCACTGCCGCGCCCCCTCGGGCACGAGCGCTCGCAACTAGCGCCCGCCCCGTTAACCACTGCCCGAATCCACTATGGCCCTTGTGCCTATGACACATGGGTCCCGCCCCCAGAACGTTTAAAAAAAGAGAAGAAAAGAAAAAGGAAATAAAATAAAAATGAATTAATAAAATTAATAAAAAAATCAATCAATTAGTGAATTAATTAAATTAATTAAGCTTGTTTAGTTAACCTAATTAACAATTGTGAGTTAATTAAACTGTGATTAGATTAGTTAAATCATAATTAGAGTAAATAGAGTATGACATGGGGGACCCACACGTCAGATTGACCCAGTCAACTCCCTGTTGACTGCTGACGTCATGCTGACATCATGATGACGTCAGCATGCACTATTCTGGATAATGTTAGAATTAATAAGTTAAATAAATTCTAAAAATGATTAAAACTTTAGAAAATCATATAAAATAAATCGTAGCTCAGATGAAAATACTTTCTACATGAAAGTTGCCCAGAACGACGAGACGAACCCGGATACGCAGTCCGTTCGTCCACCACACACCCCTAACATATCAAACACACAACTTTCCCCCTCCGGTTCATCTGTCCGAAAACCCGAAACACCAGGAATACTTTCTCGGATGTTTCCCCCTTTCGCCGGTATCACATAATACCGCGTTAGGACATACCTAGCACCGCGTATTGCCGCATCTTGCTTTGTGTTGCATTTGATTGCTCTGTTATTTATTGTGTTCCCCCTCCGCTACTACTTTCCGGTAGACTCCGAGACCGCTGCCGATGTCCGTGTGTTCGACTACATCGAAGATGACCCCCTCCTTGCCAGAGCAACCAGGCAAGCCCCC
>NC_041380.1:65766444-65770363 GCF_002162155.2 Triticum dicoccoides | reverse complement strand
CCCTTGATCACCAGATATCGCCTATTCTTCTCTATACTGCTTGCATTAGAGTAGTGTAGCATGTTAATGTTCGGTTACTCCTATTCTGTTGCATAGCCTGACATTGTTGCTACATCTGTTGATACCTTACCTGCAATCCTAAATGCTTAGTATAGGATGCTAGTTTATCATCATTGGCCCTACATTCTTGTTAGTCTGCCTTGCTATACTATTGGGCCGTGATCACTCGGGAGTTGATCACGGGTATATATTATACATACTTACATACTATACAGATGGTGACTAAAGTCGGGTCGGCTCGAGGAGTACCCGCGAGTGATTCACGGATTGGGGGCTGAAAGGACCTTTGTCCCGACGGCCCTCTGTGTGGATCTTTGTGGCGGAGCGACAGGGCAGGTTGAGACCGCCTAGGAGAGAGGTGGGCCTGGCCCTGTTCGGTGTTCGCGGATACTTAACACGCTTAACGAGATCTTGGTATTTGATCTGAGTTGGCTACGAGCCTATACGCACTAACCATCTATGCGGGAGTAGTTATGGGTATCCCGACGTCGTGGTATCAGCCGAAGCACTTCGTGACGTCAGCGACTGAGCGGCGCGCGCCGGGTTGGACTGCGTTAACGCAACTTCCTTTGTAATGGAGGTTGCTAGGTCTGCTCACCGGCCGCGTACGCAACGTGCAGGTGTGCTCAGGGCGATGGGCCCAGACCCCTGCGCGCTTAGGTTTAGACCGGCGTGTTGGCCTCTCCGTTGAGCCTAGGTGGGCTGCGACGTGTTGATCTTCTGCGGCCGGGCATGACCCAGGAAAGTGTGTCCGGCCAAATGGGATCAAGCGTGCTGGGTAAGTTGGTGCACCCCTGCAGGGAAGTTAATCTATTCGAATAGCCGTGATCTTCGGTAATAGGACGACTTGGAGTTGTACCTTGACCTTATGACAACTAGAACCGGATACTTAATAAAACACACCCTTCCAAGTTCCACAGACAACCCGGTGATCGCTTTTCTACAGGGCGACGAGGAGAGGATCGCCGGGTAGGTTTATGCTATGCGATGATACTTGGAGATGCTACTTGGAGATGCTACTTGGAGATGCTACTTGAAGATGCTACTTGGAGGACTTCAATCTACTCTGTTCTACATGCTGCAAGACGGAGGCTGCCAGAAGCGTAGTCTTCGACAGGATTAGCTATCCCCCTCTTATTCTGGCATTCTGCAGTTCAGTCCACCGATATGGCCCTTTACACATATACCCTTGCATATGTAGTGTAGCTCCTTGCTTGCGAGTACTTTGGATGAGTACTCACGGTTGCTTTTCTCCCTCTTTTCCCCTTCCCTTCTACCTGGTTGTCGCAACCAGATGCTGGAGCCCAGGAGCCAGACGCCACCGTCGACGACGACCCCTACTACACCGGAGGTGCCTACTACTACGTGCAGCCTGCTGACGACGACCAGGAGTAGTTTGGAGGATCCCAGGCAGGAGGCCTGCGCCTCTTTCGATCTGTATCCCAGTTTGTGCTAGCCTTCTTAAGGCAAACTTGTTTAACTTATGTCTGTACTCAGATATTGTTGCTTCCGCTGACTCGTCTATGATCGAGCACTTGTATTCGAGCCCTCGAGGCCCCTGGCTTGTATTATGATGCTTGTATGACTTATTTATGTTTTAGAGTTGTGTTGTGATATCTTCCCGTGAGTCCCTGATCTTGATCGTACACGTTTGCGTGCATGATTAGTGTACGATTGAATCGGGGGAGTCACAAGTTGGTATCAGAGCCGACTGCCTGTAGGAATCCCTCTTCCACACTCCTTGGCCGAAGTCGAGTCTAGACATTACAAAACTTTTACTAACTTGGCTGTGTGCCTTACGGGCCCACGTCGCCATTGGGTGGTACTAGGATCTTTTACTCCTCGACCTTTACTCTGGGACTCTGACCTCTCTTCTATTCGGGTTAAATGATTTTGCTAAAAACAAAACTAACTTTAGGTTCTCGCAAGTACTTTCTCCCGGAGAGCCACTTGTTACCGATGACCGCCTGCTGCACCAGAAGATTTCGGAGATACTCTTTGATATTCCCTCGAGACTTTGTGCCCATCACTTTTGCTATTCCCTACCACCGATAAATCCTTATGGATAACTACTTACACTTGCCATTCTTACGATCATTCCCCATTGTTCTTGTTATTTCAAGATACCCGAAGTTTTCTCTATTGTTCCGAGAATACTTCGTGCCTACTGCCTAGCAGTTCTTTGCCACATGAATACCCCTTCAAATAAATCCCCGCACTTGTCAAGTATCCGCTCATCCCCAGTTGTTCATGAGTTTCACAAAAGTCTTCAAAATACTATTCGATCTTCCGAAAATCCTCTGGAGCCTTTGGCTCTTGAAATTCTTGCTTGCTCGCATTATGGTTAATCCCATAAGTCTCGTAGTCTTAATGACATTCCTTGTCATTATCATTTTGAGTCTGTTGACTCAATATGTTTGCGAATGCACGCAATCATCATTGATCCTTATAAATTACTTCTGCGGCTAAGCTGCCATTCTTTTAACTGGAATTGGTTCTCGACCAATCCAATTGTCATTGATTGTACCGTAAGGCTATTCAACTTATCCATCCCTACTCAGAGCATTGCTTCTGATCCCTTGATTTGGAAATCATAATTCCTTTGCATTTGACAATTGAGTTAGTCAGTTGTTTCTATAATCTGATCTCCTTGCAATCTTCTTCCTCTAGTTGAGTACCGATGCTCACGTCAGATCCCTTGTGGACCACCAGATCCTTTGTTGGATTTTATCTGACAACACCCTTCATATTCAATAACCTTGTGAGCCTTTCCTTTGATACATAATGCCTTTGGTAAATTGTATCCTCTGCTTTCTTAACCATGCTCTGTCTTCAAGATTGAGTTAATTATTTCTAAAGATTCTGGTATATGATTCTAAGATGCCCCGATGGGTTGAACCTATGCCTTCCTTAATGGGTGTGAACTCGAAAGTTTTCATGAGTCGTACTCTTCTGGTATTTTGCCAGATAAAATTTCAAAACTACAACTTCATTGAGCGCGAGAAGTGAATGAAAGGTTGTGCATTGGAGAAGTGGGAGTCGACCTTGAACTTTGCGTTCATGCCCATGGACACGATGTACATCTTCTCATCGAAGCTTCTTTTAAAATCAACTATTCCCTTGGTATAAGTTCATCTTATATCTGAGATCTGGCCTTTTTGCAATCGTGGTTCTGACCATGTTCTCCTTTAAATATCATGTCCTATGCAAGTTTAAGCACTTGTCTTCTATAGAGCAATACCCCAGTTCAACTTCTAGTTTGATCTGTCGTCGAGTATTACCACCTGGTATCTCGAGATTATCTTGGAACTGCATAATTTCTTATGAGTTCTTCATCAAGCACTACATACTCACCGATTACAATTTTTCATGGGCTCGGAGTTATTGAACACTCAAAGACACCAATAACTGAACCGAGTCTGCTCTACGGTTCAACAACTCTTCAGTAAGCTTCTATAAGTACGAGTTTGTACCCGATCACGCCATTCCTAGCCTGTTTGGCTATATCATTGTCGTGACGATTCTAACGGTGCTACCTGGTCCTTATTCTCGGAGCACCAATTTTCAACGATGAACTAACCTTACGTCGATTTTCCTCGTCATACCCTTTCACCTTAAACAACAAGCTTGAGTTCGAGTTTGTGTCGTACCCATGGTTCCAATGACTTTTGGCTTCATCATTCCTTTGACTTGATGTCGTCACTGATTGATTACTTCTTCATGAAATCTGTTGACAAATTCCTCATCAACCTTATGAGTTCTTCCAGGATATCAATTGAATTCATGATGAGAAATACCATCCTTGTCCCTCGATGATTTGAGTTATCATCGGAAACATTCTTGCCTTCCCCCCCCCCCC
>NC_041380.1:65763406-65766224 GCF_002162155.2 Triticum dicoccoides | reverse complement strand
CCCCCCCCCCCCAACACAAACTTGTTCACAATTTGTGTTGTACCTTGGTTTCCTTGCTATCCAGCAATTGCTCTTCTTTACCTTGGAGTATTACCGTCCTTTATGTGAAGAATGTTATGAGATTTGTTCCACCTCTTGAGAACTCTTGACATAGAAATACTTCTCACCGTCACCATTCTTTCTTGGTCCTCGTGTTCATTCCAACCGGTGTTCCACAAGTGAACGGTGCTGTTTAAATTCTGCCCTTCTAGCAACCCTATTGCTTTGAAGTTAATGGTCGGCCGTTCGTTCTTGGACTATTGATTATTGAATCACCATTCTGACATTGGTCGTGCAAACCCGACCCATATTTCGGGCGCACCTTTCAACCAATGTTTAATTGTGTTTGTTTTCCTCGAGCATACCTCATTATATCATTTGATATGACAAATGTTATCCCCATGTTCACATAATTGTGGAAATCCATCTTGTTGGAAGTCTCGATGAAGTGTCGCTGAGACCGTCAGCCACCTCCCCATCCTCTCCTTGGTTTAATGATGAACTCTTGTTTTGGACTCGCTCCCATAGTTCATTTCTTGAGAATCTTACATTGTCATCTCATTAATTTGTGTTGCACCTTTTCTTCTCTGGCATCTTAAGTCAGAGGTATCCTGACACCAATCGGATCTGAACCTCGGTCAGATATGATGGTTGGGGCATATTTCCAAGAGTTATAACATTGGTCTATGTATGACCTGGTAAGGTGATGACATGCCTAGCACCCCCGGCCGGAGGACCTATTATTATAGTTTCCTTTCTGGCAAGGTTAACCATTCTTCCATGAGGAAATTGTAAAGACTTACTCTATAAGTTATTCCTGATGGATCCTTTGTGTTCCCAAAGTCTGACCTTTGCTCGAAGACCATGTCGATGCTATCTCGAAGCATGTTTGTGGTACTCTAATTTTCAACAAGTACATTGAAGCCCAATGCTAAATATTTCCTGCCCAATTATCCAAACACCGCTGTATGGGTAATGTCATGAAAAATCCTCTCCCCTACCTAAAGAGTTTTCTACATTATATCCTGACATGGATATCATGCTCTGCTTGTCCTTGGGGAGGATATACCCTTGAAATATGTGTTTAAACATATTTTCCTTTCCATTGTTCTGTTTAATCTGATGATCATATTTTCCTTCCATTGTTGATTTAACCTTTCTTGTGATCTATATGATCTGAGCAGTAATATTCTCCTGCTTATGTAAACACCTCGGTGTACAACTCTGCCAGTGAGACCCTGTTGCTTTTGTTGGTGACATTTCGGCAACCACCGATGGACGAGAACTTTGCCTACTGGTCCGCCTCGTTCAACGAGCAGGAAAATGGTTCTCTTCGTCCCTCGCCCTTGGTACCGACATTGTTGTCGACATAACTGATAGGCTACCCTCTGACATGTCTTGCTATCATGACCGTGCAAGAGTCAACACCCTTCCTACTTTTAACCACATGGTGGGCCCATAACCCACAGTTCCACATGATCAAAACCTGACTCTCCTGTACAGCCCTGTTACTAATGGTTATTTCCCACGCTTGGCTTCATATTTAATTCATGGGCCACCTTCCTAATGCTCTATTCTGGTATCAGACGCAATACTTACTCTTATTGCTCTGAAACCCTTTCTCACTCCGGTTCAGACTTCGAGAAACTATCTATCCGCTTGGAACCTCTTATTGTACCTTCGTACCTTACCCTCGACATATTTTATTGGTTCAACTCAAGAGATACTCTTATGCTCATTCATGGGTTAACCCCAGATTGTCTCTCTCATAAGCATTCTGTCATAGCCGAGCTGCCCCTTACCTATTCGTAAGTACGTTGGAGTTCCCGAAGAAAAGGACGACTTCACCATGATGACCTGAAGCACAGAAATAAAGACGTCAATGTAACGGATCGACCTCTTGGAGAAGAGCAACTATGACCGAGTTAGAGTTTCGTAACCAGATCCCTTCCCCCTTATAACCGCTCCTAAATCTCGGGACGAGATTTCTTGTAGTGGAGGAGAATTGTGATGCCCGGATAATTAGGCTACAATAATCCCGCGTTAACGATGCCACATCACCTCGGTTACTGTTGATAAACTCGAGTTAGTTCAAAAACGATTCAAATTAAAATTTAAAATATAGGCAAACAGTAAAATTTTCAAATATCAAAACTAAAATGTTTGGGTTGTGTCAAATAAATCGTAAGTAATTATGGTGGAGAAACCAAACTTTGATAAAATGTTTAAAGGCTCTAAAATGATTAAAACAGTAGTGAAAACAATTAAACAAATGCCCAGTGAATTTATAAAATGCTAAAACTATTTTAGAATTTATAAAATGCTAAAACTATTTTATTATGGGTTAAGAATTAATCTTACAGTGTTTGGTGATAAATACAAATTTGGGCACTAGTGGTAATTTTTATAAAACTAAAAGTAAAAGAAACTAGAAATAAAATAGAAAAGAAAATAAGGAAAAGGAGAAGACAAAACAGTAAACACAAAAAGGGGCAAAGCCCCCTCTCCCTGGGCCATTCGGCCCAGCTGGCCGATACCGGCCACAACTGGCCGGCCCATCCCGCCGCCTTAACCCCCACTCCCCCGCTAACCCTAACCGCACCACTTCCCCCACTCCCTCGTTCTCTCCTCCCCATTCTCGATCCAATCTGGATCAGGGAAATGACACCCTCGCTCCTCTTCCCCCCCCGACCGGATCTAGATCGGGACAGCAAGCCCCCCCGGAGACCCTCCTCAATGGAGCGGCCCCCTCATCGCCCATGCCGTCGTTGCTCCGTCC